>NW_027526361.1:144902669-144950169 GCF_048455015.1 Haemaphysalis longicornis
AGCCTGCGCGCGTTTTGTGAACTAGTTCGTGTAGCCATGAACGTTGCGGCACAAAAAAAGGTGAACTCAATCTAGAAAACATCGGCGGAAAACCAAAAAGTTAACTTACAAAAAAAAAAGCACGTACCGCGGGGATTCGAACTCGTGACTTGCAAAACATTTGCGGTGACATACCCAGCGCCCCAGACTACTGAGCCACAAAGCAGGACGCGAAGGCCTGGCTAATATAGGGTATATATTGTACAACCAGTTTACACTTTTATTTAGTTTTGGCATTTCAAGCAGCTTAGGTGACTATTTGTTGTACTGCGATCGTGCAGTAAGCGTCGCCCGAGTTTCCACAGTAGCTCACGTCTAGCAATTGCATTTCGTAGACGGAAAAGCGTTCGCAGATGCGTAGTCGTGCTGCTGACCGCTGTTCTTGTTCGCCCAGCGCAAAAAAGTGCTTCCCGCGCCCTAGTTTTACGCTGTACGGTAAAAATATCAGTTGATTTTATTTGCTTAGCACCTATATTGACTTCGCTGACTCTTCTCCCGCCTTCAAGAGGCCTTATATTTTCCTACTGGCGTACCAGTCAGCGAAGCGTCGCATGTGCAGCGCTTGTGTGAAGCGACCTTGACTTGGAGCTAGATACAGTGTACAAACAAACCAAGTAAAGAAAGGCACATTCTTCCATTCACAAACGTGTCCTGGCTTCGTTTCAACTAAGCGAACGAATTGCGACCAAGCAATTTTTTTTTAACCTCCTTGATTGAGACGACCCGCCAGCGGCCGGCGGACGAAACGCTGGGCCGACTGACTCTGTCGGCCTGGGAGCCGTGCAGTAGCGCAGCCGTGGCGCAGCCAATTGCCAGCTCATCCCCTCCTGACGTCACACGAAAACGCCACAGAAAATGGGCGAGCGTAAAGAGAGGAGGACAGCGTTTTCTAATTAGTTTTTCTACTAAATAAAATCGCGTAAACGCGCCTAGAGTGGTCGAAACATGGCCTGGGGACTCCGGACTACAATTTGCGCTAGTAATCCCGCAATGTTTACATATCACTTCAGTGTCCCTTTAAACCTCTGTACTATAAACGCTTCATTGACGACATCTTCTTAATTTGGACACACGGCGAAGCCGCTCTTTTGTCTTTCATTGATGATTTTAATCAGGCTCACCCTTCTATTTCATTTTCCCATTCTTTTTCCCAGTCAACCATCAATTTTCTTGACGTTACTTTGACTGCAGATAACGGTGAAATCGGGAGTAAAATTTACCGCAAGCCAACCGACAGGCAACAGTACCTCCATTTTGACAGTAGCCACCCTAAGCATTGCAAAACTAGTATCCCGTATAGTCAAGCCATCCGTTTCAAAAGAGTTTGTTCTAAGCAATCTGACTTCGAGTCCAACTGCCTACAACTTCGCGACGCGCCCTCACTAAACAAAAGTACCCTGCCGAAATTCTTGACGATGCATTTAGGCGCGCCGATGCTCTTGACCGCAATGACCTCCTCGATATTCAAGCCCGGCCTTCACCCCCCGAAAAAACTAACCTCGTGGTTACGTACAATGCGTCAATGCCTAACATTAGGAACATTTTAAGTAAACACTACATTATTCTCAAGCAGAGTGATCGGCTGCAAGAAATTTTTCCAGAACCGCCACGAGTAGTATACCGCAGAGCTAGAAACCTTCGTGATATTCTAACTTCATCAAAAACCACACGTGTGGCTCCATCTGGGTGCCATCCTTGCAACAAGCCCCGTTGCAAGGTTTGCGCACACATGACTACTACCCGATCGGTTACCAGTTCAGCCTCGAAGTACTGCCTAAAAATAAATAGCGATCTTTGCTGTGACAGTGAAAACGTAATCTATATGTTAGAATGTTCTCTTTGCAACCTGCAATACATTGGTCAAACGGCGCTATCGTTTAGACTGCGTTTCAATAACCACAGGGCACATGTAACCTCCCTTCCGCATCTTCCGCTATCCAAACACGTGAACGTTACAGGCCATTCCTTTGATCATATCAAAGCCACCATCCTTCAGTCTGGTTTTCGTACCCACCATGATAGAGAAGTGCGCGAGTCATTCCTAATTTATAAATTTAACACCTTAGTATCTGGTTTAAACGAAAGTCCGGGGAAATTAAGCTGCCTGAACACGCAGTAATGTTATAACACTGAGTTCTGCTGTTGAACTGAATATTCATAGGCAATTGTTCATGTTATCGCTGTTAAGGGTCGTTGCTCTGTTCTTGGTGTTTATAGAGACAACCCTGTAAAGATAGCCTTGCTTTTGTATAAGCACACACATCGTGCAGAAAACCTTTATTGATAATTCTGGGCACCATAGCGTCTATGTAATGCTTTACACAAGCGCCTGTATCTCGTGTTTGCCTCTTTCCTTTTCTTCCCTTTCCTCATTCGACTGCTGTAGCTGATTTGTAGTTTTGAAACATATATAAGCTGTACGACAATGCCATCACTGTATCTGACGAAGGCCGGTCCCTCGGCCGAAGCGTTATTAAATCTGTTCTCTTTTTTTACCGTGGTCGAAACCATTTTTGTGTATATTCTACCGGCGTCCAGGAAAACTTTGTTGCTATATATACATATATATATATATATATATATATATATATATATATATATCAGGATTGACAGTCAAGAAAGCCAAGGAAAGCACAGGGGACGATGTGGTAGGTCATTGCAACATGAGCAGGAGGAGGAATAAACTTTATTTCAATATTAGTTTATGTAGTAGTGGCAATGGGGGTCTTCTCAGTCCAGAAGTTCCCGGGCGGTCGCTGCCAGGCGGGCGCTTTCAACCAGCCGAAGCTGATCGCAGGGGTCCGGGCTGGCTATCATGCCTTCCCACTGCTCATGGTTGGGGGAGGGAATAGGGGGGAGGGATGGTGTGTGGGGGCACGCCCAAATCGTATGGTAGAACGTTCCGGGTTGGGGACAGTACTTGCAGGTGGCGGAGTTGGAGGTGGGATGAATGGCGTGGAGGAGGGTGCCGTGCGGGTAGGTGTTGGTTTGAAGGCTGCGGTACGTGGTGGCTTCTTCCTTAGTCAACTTGTCGTGGGGTGGGGGAAAGATGCGGCGTTCGAGGCGGTAATGTTCGAGGATTTCTTTTAATTTTTGAGGCACACAATGGTGGACTTCCGACGGTGATGCTGGAGTGTTGGATGGGAACGCCCGGTAGATATGCGCGCGGGCGGCAGCATGAGCCGCCCCTCCAGAGACTCATGTCCCGGGTTCCAGAGAATGTAGAGGTAAGGAGGGTTAGGGATGGACTGTAGGATGTGGAGGTCTAAGGGAGCTATGTGACCGGCGGCCTAATGGTGACAGGCAGCTTGCGAATCAGTGACGATGTTGATAATGTCTTGAGATGTAGTGGGTGCGAGGGCTATTGCCATTTCTTCTGCAGTTGTGGAGTCGTTGCCAGTAGCTGTTGCGGAAGTCAATTCAATTCCTCGGTGGTCTACTGTTGAAATTGCGAAGGCTGGTTTATCGGCACATTTGGCGGCGTCAACGTGGCGGGTGTCTCGTGGCTTGACTTGAAGCATCTTGCAAAGCATTCGAATACGGGCTTGTCGGTGACCCTGGTTATGAAGAGAGTGCATATTCTTGGGTATTGGGGCGACGGAGATGCAATCGCTTAGTTCCAGAGGGATGCATTGGCGGGGTTGATACGTGGCAGGTAGTTGGTGGCCGAGGTGACGGAGGAGGTGACAGCCAGTGTGTGAAATCTTGAGCCGTTCGATTTGGTACACATGATGTGCCTCTCGAAATTTGTCCCAGGTGTTATGAATTCCCATCTGTAGTAATTTGGCAGTGCAAGTTGTCGGCGGTAGCCCTAGTGCTAATTTATAGGACTGCCGGATGATTATATCGAGTTTTTGTATTTCACTATTTTTGAGAGCCAAATATGGAGTTCCGTATGTGATGCGGCTGATTAGAAGGGCTTAAATTTTGCTCACGAGGTCATTTTTTTTCAGTCCTTGTCGACGATTAGCAATGCGTTTGATGAGGTGCGTGATTTCTAATAGCGTTCCTTGTAATTTATGAATAGTAGAAATGCCTGCGCCGTCTGATTAGATAGTAAGTCCCAGAACATGAATTGTAGGGTTGGTTAGGATGGGAGCGCCATGTAGGCTTAATTGTGGGTCCGGGAGGGGTTGCCGTTTACGGCCTTGCGTGCGTCTTTGGAGGACGATAAGGGCAGATTTTTTGGGGGCACAATTGAGGCCGCGGGCGGTAAGGTATTTGTCGGTGGTGTTAATTGCTTCGTGGAGGGCGTCTTGCTGTTCCCCAGTCGAACCCCCTCTGGTGAAATAGTCAGATCATCTGCATAAAGTGCGTGTTGTATGTGTGGAATGAAGAATGTTTTAGAGAAATAAAGCAAGTGGAGATAAAATTCCCGCCGGGTGGGATCCGAAACCCACGACCTTGCGAATACCCGCCTGGTGCGATGACCACTACGCTGCCGACAGGGCTGCTTTCCCCTCCACTTTCTCGGGTATTTATGTTAAGAGATTTGTTGTCCGCGTTTAATGTTGGTAGCCAGTGTCTCTCCTACTTATTAGAGCTTGGGTTTGGGCTAGTTGGTAGCGGTAATCCATGACTTCGTGTAGCGCCAGCAAAACGACAAGGACAAATGGAGCGACGGGCACAAGCTGGTTGTTTGGTTGGTTCCTTAAGTCATGGCGCGTACCCACGCGGGGAATTGGCTAAGAAGCTGCGTGTAATAAGTAGGAAGCGCTAGCGCTTGTGCCCGTCACCTTCTTTGTTTTTGTCGTTTTGTTGGCGCTACACGAAGTCATGAATCACTCGGACTAGTCGGGGTGA
This sequence comes from Haemaphysalis longicornis, assembly GCF_048455015.1. Classification (NCBI taxonomy): domain Eukaryota; kingdom Metazoa; phylum Arthropoda; class Arachnida; order Ixodida; family Ixodidae; genus Haemaphysalis; species Haemaphysalis longicornis. Next base: position 144,907,512 of record NW_027526361.1, read on the forward strand.
AGGGGACCTTCAGTTTTACCACCGGGCATGACGCAAATTGTTGTGGTTTTATTTAGGTATTCATCGCAAAAGTAGAAAGGTGGCTTATGAAGTTGTTATTTAAATTATAAATTATATTGTACCTGTTGCAGAATGAGGGCATCAAAACGTGCGATGTACCTTTCACTCACGTTAATAATTTATCAGTACTTTTGTTCAAAATTAAAGTGTCCTGTGAGAATAACGTCTAAATATGTTTGCATTAATATTAAAAATTATCTGTTTCATTACACGTTTTTATTCTACTGTAGCTTACATGGGAAATCGAGATTACCGAAGATTCAATGAATCATACTCCGGAAGGTTTTCGATCTGCTGAAATAAGCCATTGCAGCTGCCCCTCATCTTTCTTAAGGTAACCTTGAGCAGTCGCCCGAACTCCGTTGTTATACTCCGTACATCGGCATTTTATTTCAAACAAACTTGAAAAAAGGCAGCTGTGCAAATGTAGCCACAATTTCAAGCATCGACAATCACTGTTAGGTGGGTGTGTCTGGGGTGGGGGGATATCCATTAAGGCCCGATTATTGGCGTCGAGGTGTACTTCAATAGCTTCTCCCGTTGAGCAACAACTCAAATGGCAATGTACGACAACGCCATAGCCAATGGGCCACCACGACAGGCCAAGATCAGGAACCATGTAATGCCTAGCATGTGCCCAAACTTGTATACTTGCCAAAGGCAAGAAATTTATTACTTTTAAAATGGAAATTTGTAAAAAAGTTTCGAGACGACAAACTCACATAACAAACAGTAAGCGACTCAGAAATAACTGTCGTACACGGCGCCCCCCGGCGATGAAGGCGAAAATAAAACAGCAGCAAAAATCAAAGTAAGCAAAAAAATATTGTAAATAGCACCCAGCGAATAATTCCTTGCATTTTCATACGACCGTATTCTTTGCGGAGTCAAGAAAATAAGTTCTTGCGATAGGGTAATACCTTCAAAGTAGCACAACAGAAAACAAAAACAACTAATGAGAATTTTAGAAATCAAGGCACTAGCTGGAAACAAGAATTACACTAGGAAGGCAAACGCGGGAGGTTCAAACACAATTTCCAACAACATGGTTGGCGGCAGCGGCGGCACCCTGTGAGATAACAGCAGAGGAGCGTGCGCCGCCGAGCGTTCCGTGATACGCGATCACTTCTCGAGATGCGGCAGCTTTGCGCCGTGACAGAGAAGACTGCAGTTCGGCTCGCGCATACATTTCGTGTTAGGGATTATAGTAATCGTCAGTGCATTTCAAAGCAAAGCTTTACTACTTCCCCCCAGCCGTTTCGCCGCGCATGCACAAGTTCACCTTTTGACCGTAGACACACTACCTGCGACACACTTCTTAAAGCGCGTCACGTGATTCACTGGGCCCGCTTTCGGTGCTGCGGACAAGTCCCGTTTTTCAGTTGTTCTGCTCAGCCAGTGTTAGCAGATTTGCAGCCGGCCACGCATGCGCCGCTGGATCCCCTCGGGCTACATGACTCTTCTTGCGTCGCGTTCTCCGTGGAAGAAGAAGAATGAAAGAATGAATGAGAATGAAACGAGAATGAAAGCGAGGAGGGGCCTCCATCTGTGAGCGTTGCACGGGACCGAACGGCTTTGAGCCGTGGTCGATAATACAGCTACAGCAAAGGTTAACCAAGCGAAACCAAGACTGCACCAGACTAAGCCAAGCTTTTGCTTTGCATATCCAAGCCTCGCTGAGCTAAGCCAGAGCCATATTTTTTAAATATGTAATAGCAACTTCAGAATTGTGTGTGACTGTTGTGTTATTACCTAATACACGTAAAAGTTTCATTACAAGTAGAGCTGGTATGCTGGCAAGAGTCATATTTTTGAGAACTTTTGATACTTCAAACTTTCCATAATTTGATCAAAATCCTCAGGCACTTTCGAGTTTGAATTATTGTTGAGTCTTCGCTAATGTAATTGTGGTAAGAAAAATGTGCGTATTTGTTTCCAATGGGCATCATACCCAGGACCTCCAGAATGTGAGAACAGCCATCGTTCCTAAAGCCAGCAGCTTGAAGACACTGAATGAACACGTGTGGGCCTAATAAATTCGTTGTGGCTCTCGGTTTAAATCTTTATGTCACGTCTACGTATTCCGGCGTGCTTGCGTGATGTTACCATGGTAATAACGGAAGAAGGAATATAACGAGTAGGGAAAAACCTTCCGCGGAACGTATTCTAACCATGAAGATGAACACGCGCGTGTGTAGAAGTGACGTTAGAAGCCCAATCACGCGGCGTGCAATCAAACCTGAGATCGTATGTCACTGCGCCGACGCATGGTGCTCAAGCCATGAAGGCGGGTACGTGTCGGCCCTATATTGCGCCCAACGTGACGCCTAGAGCTCTAACGCCATCACCGGCATACGTTTCTATGTAGAATTCATTCTAAGTTGCGTGAACCTCGGAAGGACAAAGTGTTACGGTCCAATAAAGGAAAGTCAGGATGCATGTTTGGCAAAGGCGATTGGTCCAGGACCCAAATGCTTGTTCAATCTACCGAAAAAAAGAAGGATTATTGGGGACACTTTTACGTGACCTCAATGGAAAATCGCTTGGTCACCAGCAATAGGTTAATCAGCCCTAGCCTTCTAAACGCAGCTGTCATCTTCACAGAATACCAGCCGTAGGGTGTACGTGAATATTGTGGGTGAACATGTTTGCATTGTAGCCAAACAGGAGTGGATTGGCCACGAGGTGATCCCTGCAGCAGTAATCTTTGTTTTCCCACTAAAACTTATTCGAAAAAGAAGGACGAGGTCTTAGTGTTGATGTTGATATAGCCCTTAATATTTTTGGCCGGTAGGCAAGAGGGGGATAGGCTATGGCTGAATATTTGACTGTACTCCTGTGGGACCATTAAAGAATCAATTATTTTCAACAAAAAAAAGGCGTGCAATGAAACTAACGGCGCTTTGGGCGCGGCAAAGGCGAGTTGAAAGTGTTTGTACTTATTACCGACACCGCTCTCCTTGGCAGCAACAACAGTGTCCTCTTATAGAGAAACCAAAACGGCGCGAAGGTTTAATTTTGCAATAATGTTTCAAGCACATTTGATCAGATACCCTGCATGTATTCTAGCATGAATCGAAAGAATGTACCGTAGACAATGTTCAAGCTTAATCACGTTGATACAATTCTTTCCTGTTGACCAATCGCGCATCCCGCGCATTAAAATCCGTGACCCTAGACCTATCTGCATACAGAGTAATGTTATTTGTTTACCCGGAAATAGTGACTGTGATTTCTCGTTTAATACTCCCTATGACCTGCACCCGATAGTGTGGTAAATGTTGCGAACTCTCGTACAATAGACGTAATCCAACAAAGACATAAAATGGTTTGTTGCCTCGGTCGACTGCACATTCGAGTTCAGAATCATTTTATTGGCCACAACAATTACGCAACTACAATTTATTATTTGCGCAGCATTTTTAGTGGTTCGGTGGTATGAAGTACCAAAAAGCAAACGTTTACAATGGATAACGGAAGCCCTAGTTCCGGTTGCTTCCCACGACATGTTCATAACGTAACCAAAGCGTACTGCTAGAGAGACTAATAACGACTTACCAAAACATCTCCCGGAGTTATAAGACCCGTCTGTTGTTGTGCGTAGCCTCCTCTAAAGAAACCAGACACCCTTACACTCTGGCGAAAGAATGAAAGGGCGAATCAGGAAAAAAAAGTTCCACTGCAACAGTTTACGGTACGCAGAAGAGGCCGGAAGAAAGAGAACAAAGCGAGATAGCATATGACGGGACAGCGTTGCGTAGAAATGAATTCGGGCTGCAGCAACATCATCTGGCATTAAGAGTGGAGCCTAGACCTGATACAAAGAACTCTGAGACGTTTGAGAATAATAGAGGTGGAGCTAACACGCAGCGTGCCCGAAGTGCGGAAGAAAGAGTGACAGTCGCACAAAGAACGCTTCAGCTACAACAGTGGGTTGTCCGATGCCGCGGGCTGGCGTTAGTAAACCGTTTCAGGTCAGGGAAAGGAAACTATTTCTTGAGCGAAACAAATTGTGGCCGCCTTACGGCAACAGCTCTAAGAATAAGAAAAAGCGTGCTTCCTTTCCATTAACAAAGTTCTTAGGGATATATTGTGTGTTTGACAACTTTCTGAATTTTTTTTACACGTGTTAGACTCAAACCACTGCCATGCTAATGTCGTTATTGAGTTGGAGCTCAATTGCCAGATTGCGGTCTCAGCACAGTAATTCTTATTTACGTTGAACACCCCGTAAGCAATTAAAGCAAACTGTTACGCTTCAATCACCGAACGAAAGCCATCCGAACCACATGCTGGCTTTGTGTGGTTAAACAAAAAAGCTGTGGTAATTATTCTTTGATTGTCGGCCGCGGTACTCAAAACGGCATTCTCCATCTATGAAATAAACTAGCCGCATAATCACACCATGAATAGACAGCATAGTATAACTTCGGAAGAAGTTTTAGGAACAAACTGTGCAGTACGGGGAAGTTGAACTAGAAGTAACGTCCAACTGTGTGTCTTGAGACGCATAAACACACGTATATATTTACATATCTCTAAATATATATATATATATATATATATCAATTTGTATATATATCTCAATTTAAATATATATATATATATATACATATAGAGCGAATCAGAAAATGGGAAATGAGGGGCTCGGTGGAATACGACAGAAAATAAGGGTTGGCAGTCGAGAAAACCTCAGAAAGCAAAGTGGAGGTTGCGGTGGGTCATAGAAAGAGATCAAGAATTTTTTGAGCCAGAAAGAAATTGGTGAAAAAATGCCCGCCGGGTGGGATCCGAACCCACGACCTCCAGAATACCGGTCTGGTGCGATAACCACTACGCTACCAGCGGGGCTGTTTTCCCACCACTTTCTCGGGTATTTATGTTTAGATATTTTTTGTTTTTTGCACTTGGGGGTGGTAGCCAGCGCCATTTGGATACTCGGGGTGAATGGGACCTTCTTTTTAACCCCCGGGCAATGACTCCAGTGTCTACGACATGTCGAGAGTGGTCGACCAGCGTTCAACCCTCCTAAGCTACCCTTGGCACCAAGACTGCCAGAACAGAGGCCCTCGCTAACCATGTAGCCAATCAGAAATGGGAAATGAGGGGCTCCGTGAAATAAGACAGAAAATAAGGGTTGGCAGTCAAGAAAGCCTAGGAAAGCAAAGGGGAGGCTGTGGTGGGTCATACAAATTGATGAAGAATTTTTTGAGTCAGAAAGAAAGTGGTAAATAAATGCCCGCCTGGTGGGATCCGAACCCACGACCTCCAGAATACCGGTCTGATTCGATAACGACTACGCTACCCGCGGGGCTGTTTCCCCACCACTTTGTCGGGTATTTATGTTAAGGTATCTTTTGTTTCCTGCACTTGGGGCTGGTAGCCAGCGCCACTCGGAATACTCGGGGAATTTGACTTAAAGGTTGGGCAAAAATACCGAATGTTTTTTACCTTTTGAGGAAAACAAGATTCGGTCGAAGAAACCTGACTGGTTGAGCAAATATTGCGCGCACTGCATGCTCTGAAATAAACAGGGAGAATATCAGATGTATAACAGGGTAGCTTTTGTTTTGGTACAGTTTTGGGCAGAGCAATGCAAGAGATTTGAAACACCTCCCAATGCTTGGCTAAAGGCAGGGGGGCAGCGATCCGAATTGAGTTTAAATGCATGGTATCTTTGTTTTGCAATTCTGCTGGGAGAAGGTTCACTTTCGGTGGGTATATGCTTCTTTGTTATTCGCGACTAATAGTTGTGCCGTTGTTGTTGGCGGATGCATGCTTAATGTGCGTGGGTTTTTTCTTCTATGAGCGAAGAACGGCCTCAAGGAAAGCAAATCAGTTCTACAACAGCAACGTTTCCGCCAAAACAGGAGCTATTAGGACATCGCTGAGGAAAGGCGACGTCCCGACATGTGCAGCCGAATTATATGAATTTGGTTTGATGGCATGGCTCCTTGTATGAGATGAGAATCATTGTATATGCGATATTAGAAGTCTTGAGTTGGTTGTAAATACCTGTTTATTGGCGAACTCCAGTCAATAAAATGTTTGCTCCTAATCTCTTGTGCAAATGCGTGCGAACGTTGAATACTTACAATTTTCGACGTGGAAGCCAATTGCATGAGGAAATATTTACTGCTAAAGGTATTACCTGCTGAGAGCTAGGGGGGTCTTTCAAGTGAGTTGTTATGTTTGCCTCCACCAAACAGGCAGACAGACGAGGGAAGAATGTAGGGGTGCAGTTGACAGGCTGACAAAATGTTTGGTTAGCATGGCTGCCCAAATCACGTGGAATGGCACAGCCCCTTTCTCGCAGCAGGAGTAGCGTCACTTTCTGAGGTCGGCTGTTCGCCCAGCTGGTGCAGCGGTTGGCAATCGATCGACGCACCCAGACTGCAGACCTCTCAGGAAATCTGTGCATCTGTGATTATTTGACTTGCTTAGCATTCACCCTCCGTCCATTTATGCATGTGCATGTGGAATACATTGTGAAGACATTGGGAATTTTTTTTGCCAAAGTTTCATCTAAGTTATTCTGGATGTCGCTATTGCTGTCGCAATGTCCGAACTTCTCGACCTTATTGGTGACTAAGGCCAGTAGGGCACATAAGACGGCCTCCAGAGCGGCTTCCAGGGCAGTAGCTCAATTACTCGCGCCTTTCTTTCACGTTTGCTGTAGAATTTTTGTATGAAAATAACACTAAATAAGACTAGTCGGAGCTTGGACTGACCTTATTCACGTAGAGCGTTAGCGAAGGAAGTTATCCCAGCCATGTTTCCAAAAGTGTGACGTTATGTGCAGTACGGGGATAACCGAGCCAGCGATTAGTAGGCCGCGCAAATATGTATACTGGCTATTTCACAATTTGGAGCCTAAATGCTTACTCTAAAGTTTTAGGCGGAAGATCACCATCTTCAGAAATGCTGTGTGTGTTTCCTTTGGTAATTTTAATCACGCCTTAGTTATTACAGCTTTATAATATATGAACGTGTCAGTTCATGCGTAGCAGCCTGTGATTGAATGTTTTTAAATTAAAACTTTTAGGGCAGAGAAAAAGACGATTCTTCCAAGTTAACGCGGTTTCAGATAAGTGAGATTTATGTTGCTTCTATGGCTTCTTTTCTTGTCATTCGAACTACGCCAACACACACTTTCACGTCTTGTATACACCCCCGTTCTACCCTGCTACTCTCATCAATTTTTTTATACAAATGTTGTATCAATACCTAGCTCAGTAGTCTGTAGATACACGCAAAGCCGAAGGAACAAGGAATACATACATACTGTCTTTTTTACGGTTCATTTTGTCATCCCTACCGCGTTTGTAAAGAGTGAACGGCAGCTGTGCTATCATACCCAGATATGGCATACATGACAGTTATAGCTGCGGAGTCACCCAGTGGCGCCTATACGTAACTGAATTACAAACACTGCAGTAACAGGACGATAGGAGGATCACAAACAGCACGGCGCTGAAAAAAAAGTGATTTTTATTGTCGCGGACAGGCAGTAAATACCAAAAGACAGAAATCACCTGACAATCTAATCTAGAAACGACCAAACAATAAAAAAAGCAACGAATAAAACACTTCTATGTGACAGTAATCTGCAATACTGTCACGTCTCAATGGCTCAAGTATTTCCCGTATATCATAAATCCTATGTTTATTCATTCAAGCGGTCTAAATACTCCCTTGAGACAGACTGTGAATAGTTTTGGAGACATGGTATTTCCTGGTGTTATTCCCTTTTAGGATAGAAAATTCATCGCGTCCTTGTGGATGTCTATCCCATCCACGCATCCCTTATATATGTCTTCTAGAACTATTATGTACGTTTCTTCTATTTACTGGTCTTTAGTGGTTCTAAAACGGCTGCGGTGAGTGCGGAATCCAACGCTTGCTCGTAATCTATAAAAGCGAAATAAAGGGGCGTATTTTCAATAACTTTATCGACAACGTAGATGGAATCCGCGCTTTAGTACCCTTTCCTAAACCCAGCCTGCTGCCAGGGTGTTTGGAAATTCTGACTGTCACATATGAGGCTAACTACAACTTCATTAAAAAGCATGTACACAGCCGAGAGTAGACTGATGCGTCTGTAATTCCTGTGGTCCTTGGGATGCCCGTTTTGACGAACCAGAATAATGTTGGCGTTTTTCAGGGCTATGGGCCCTTTTTAAGCCTTCAAGCATTCTGAAAATATTCCAGCAAGCTTTTCCAGTATGATATCTTCTCTCTCCTTCAGCCATTTCGCAGTAATGCCTTTGTCACCTGCAGCTTTTTTTTCACGCCCTTAAGAGTATTTATTACCTGCTCTTTAGCTACAAGCGCGACATCGCAAGTTGAGCTTGAACTCTCCGTAGTTTTTCTAATCTAACGTCCTGGTATACCGCCTGGTGTACAATCGTTCTGCTTCATTTACTTTTTTTGCCAAGTTCTGCGTCCCTGTGACCCTATTCTCGACAGCATAAATTCATGGTGAATTCCTCATGTTTCTTGCGTAATCTAAACATAAGCAATCTGTCACGTAATGCATGGATAGCTATGACGACATGCAGTGTAAGTTGACATTATTCTTATAAAGATCACTATCAAGTTATCAAATACTGTGCATAAAAGCATTAAAACACTTGAAATGTAATATAAAAATTTGGACAGCCGGTGAGGGTGGCTAGACAAACACATTCGTTTAGGTTAAAATTGGCGCCGACACGACAAGGCGATCAAGTAACGTTGATCCAAAAGCGTTGATCCGAAAACATTTTTGAGCTCTCCGATTTATTGCATGCTTAGTTGCGTTATAACTGTCCCGGCCGTTACCACCGCCACCACGCGGCAGTCTGCTGCTATGTTAAAAGTTTATGGCAGTATTACAGAAAAATGCGGCCGTGACCATTTGTTGTATGACGCGGAAAGTAAAGCGGTACGCTACGCCCGAAACATGATGACACCGATTGACTCATTCGTCAAGCTCAAACTCAATCAGCACTGTAATTAACAAACAGTGAATTTTTTTTGTAATTTTCCTTTTGAAATCAATCATGCCAGCCACCAGATTACTATGCCGAGTGTTCAGAAATGTAATGCGTTGAGTTTTTTGTAATGGAGAGGCTTGCACTGCCCTCTTATATTGCTGTACGCCAAACAAGTTTTTGTTTCAATGTCAATTATAAAGACTAAAATACGGGCCGTTGATTTTATGCTCCGTTATTGCTCAATGGGGAAGTGGAAAGTTATATTTCTTTCGTTATAAAAGAGTTTTAAAACGCGTGTCTCGCGAACTTGTGCCTGCTGCAAAATCACGGGGATATCCCGGCGCGAATGGTATGTAAAAGTTCTAGGCCCATTTCAGGGCGATCGCAACCGCTTATTGGAAGCTGTTACTTGGCAAAATGTCGCTTTCACGACGGCAGAAGTTGTCGATATTTGACCTAAGTGTTCCCATTAACTGTTTGTATTACATCCCGTCTTCTCAGTTAAGCACAGAGAGGGCGTGATATACAAGCCGCATTGGTGTTGAATAGCAAAGACAGGCCTATGTTGTCATATCCGCTGCATTTCGTCTAGTTTTTCATTGCTGGCCACGAATTATAACCTATCAGATTGAAATAACGCAAAAGTTAGAATTGGCATGGTGAAGTTGCAAGTTTGTCATCGTTCATGTTGAAAACAGCTTATAAAAGACGAAGACAGATAAGCGAAAACAGAAGGGAATCGGTGCCAGTAAACGTGACGCCAATGTCGAAATGACTGACGAACAGCCAACCGCTTTGCCAACTGGAAGCCAGTGAGCAAAAATGAAAACTTACCATATTTCCGGCGAATTCACAGTACAAGAAGCATTTACAGCGTCAAGAATGGGGCCCCCGCTCGTCTGAGAGTACGTACATCTTGTTTTTGACAATGGCTAGCATTTCCTTAGTTCCTTTCCTCCTTTTTGCAGCTAAAAAATGACAATAAAATAGTCGAATGAGTGTGTTTTCTATTGCTACTACATCCCAAACATTTTATTTTAGTTTGTCACTGATTTGTTGTTTTGTCTAAAATTTTCTATTTTGTTGCTATTTTCTTGTTTTGGCCATTTTTTCGCTGCCCAGCATCCCTCCAAGAGAATTGCAGCGTGCACGGCTCTAGGAAATCATATTTTATTCAACCTCGGTGTTTTCAATTGTGCAGGAGTATAGAAATACAAAGCGAGGGTATGTGCCATATGCGGTTATGGAGGTATTGGACTTGCGGAGATCCCTCTGCAGATGTACTTTTTTGCTTATGTCCGGACATAAATAACGCGTATGGATATTGGTTTCGCCAATACAAACAACAAAAAGCCATGACGAAGTACTGATTCTGGAGCGCCCAGTGTCTCCAGAAAAATGTATATTTAACGCAGTTTTTGACCCGTTTAGCCTATATGACAGTGTATGCAGAGATTACTCTTCGAGAGATTTTGCTTAAAAACTCCACATTTGAAACAATTATGAAATCCTAAGAAAAATTCAGTGCTCTTTCTAAACACTATGGCCATATGACAACATAAATAAAAAGACATAAAAGAAAACTGGAACACGAAAAATTATGAAAATAGCACCTGTTGTGTAAAAATTTATATAAACACGTTTGTTTAAATGGCATAAAGTTGTTTTAATTCTCTAAATGTAGATTGTCGGTAGGTGGACAACTAGCTCAAGGTCAAGTCTAACATATCCTATGCAAACATTCGTGCGAGGTAGTAGAGAACTCATAAAAAAATATCTATTTGTTCCGCTGCTGTTTGCGATGGTCGCAAAGTTCCAAAGAAAGGACATCTTTATACTCGTCCCTGTGCCTGTAAAACATGCCATAAAACGATAATAGGAGGCGCCCAATGCATGTATTTAAATCAGAAAATGCTGGACCTTCACTGATATGGGATAGAAATTATGTAATTTTCCGCATATTTAGTTCAAACGCATAAGTGACGATGTTGGCAGCGATATAACAGTGATGAACACTCACAGGCAGTGAGTTTATTTATTTCATTTGCTTACTGTAATTTGTTTCAGGCATCAGTTGCATTTTGACTTTAATAAGAAACGAAGGTAAAAAAACGATATAAATATAGCTCATCTGCCCTCCCAAGTGCTATACGTCTTTGGAACGATCTTCCCGATCATATCGCATCTGTGTCATGCCGTGTAACCTTATGGCGCCTTGTGTCTGACTTTTTTGCTTCTGAACTTTTCGCAGACAGTTAGACTGTTTGTATTTTTTACTAGTTATTTTTTCTCGCCTTCGGCAAGTGTCCGATATTTCAAAGGGCATTGATGGGCTTATCGTGTCCTGTATGATCCTGTTCATTTTTCACTAAATGCTGTTTGACTAAATACTGTGTATTTTTGACTAACTTTTCACTAAATGTGCGGAAATCAACAAACTTTCTGTTAACGCGACTTCAAGTTTCGAGGCTCACGCGCAGATTCGATTTTGTGAGTGTGTTTGTGTATGTGTGTGTATTTGCCTGATACAGTTGACTTCATATTGGTTGTTAGTCTTGCCCACCGGTGTTATATAATTTGTAAACTAACTCTGTTGATTTTATGTGCTCCCCCTTACTCTATGCCCCGCGCCGTGGGCCTGTAAGGTATCTTGAATAAATATCGCAACCGGAAGTTGGACGCAGTTTTAAAATTACCTGCGTCGGTGATGGTGGTGGCATGAGGAAGTTTCTTCCGTTAACACTAGAGTATCTGCACTAAATTACTAACAAATTGGAACGCGGACACACTTTACACAATGTAGCTAAAGTACAATGTACAACTTTGCAGTTGTTCGGAAGAATGCATTCAGGGCCGCCAGGGCTCACAGCTACTCCTACCACGTAAAATAAATGTTTACTGGTATTTTGTGACCTGAGAATAAAGCGCGGACATAAATACACTGTTATAATATGGAGGAATTGCGAGTGTTGTATAATTGCCTCCAAAGGAGTCCGACAGCATAAAATACGCAACTTTCGCGCCGGGAGCTGTATGAAGCAATATGAATTGTGTGAGCTATCAAAACAATGCGATTGTGTGCTTAAATCCTCTTCCTCGCTTAATTTTACTAAATTGATAAACTTTTATTTTACAACAATAAACGAGAGAGGGACTTAACGTGGGAGAAAGCGCAAGACGGCCATACGTCAAGATACGCACATACGTACATACGTGCATTATCACACCATTATAACTTTCCGTTGGGGCAATATGGAAAGACAATGTAAACAACAATGGTGCATCAACAGCATGCCAACAGGTACAAGACCAACCATCTTCGCAGTACTAGGAAATTCGCTCTCAGCCGAATACCTCCATTTTGTAGTTTCTATCCCATCAAGACAAGCATTAAACGTAGAGGTAGCCACGGCATTGCTTGGAGCCAGGTTCCCTAAATCGGTGGCTGCCTGTACACACGGGGGTAACCTCCTATGTAAGTCTGCATGCATGCCAGTGAAATCGAAAAACTTCCAAATGTGAGCGGCATTTGAGTATGAGAACCTAACTTCCTTGGTATGTGCGCGTTTTTTATCACGAAAGTGTTTGTTTTTGGGCTTGCATACATAAAGATTTCACTGACGTCATATTTGTCACGGAAATAACGCGAGTACGACGAAGCAAGCGGCCTGTATAGGTGCACCCCTGCACACAGGATCTTCTTGCGGGGAAGCGACCGTTAGTACTAAATAGTACGTTATATTCACGGTTCTTACTTTTCGGGTTTCATATTTTAACACAAAAGTGTTTTATGCGTTGTTACACCAAGATTTCACTGATGTCATATCCGTCATAGATGCGACGCCAGTGCACCTTTGCCGAAGCGATTCGCCCGGAAGACGTAGCTGTCCAAGCACACTCACAAGACAGCTCATGACGACAAATCGTGCTCATTTCGCTGCACATTTGGGTGAGCATTTCACTTTCGTGTTTTACCGATTCTAATGACAGAGGAATCAACCACAGTTTTTTTTTTCTGCAAAGACATGAACGCCTTCTCGTAATTACGTTTCTTGTGCTGATGACTGTTTGAGCACGTTTGAACCACTCTGAGTTGAAGACGCCTTACGGGTCAGTTTTTTCTTCCTATGGTCTTACCACAAGCGCGACTATGGAGCGTACATTTTCACGGTAGTGTGGGCTGTGCGCCAAAACTCGCGGTACAGCAGTGAATGTACTGCTGGCGTTGCATATTCCTTTTGGTTGAAGAAATCTGAGCATTGATTTCGGAACTACAGAAGGGGGCACCAATAGTAAGGACACCTGTGTACGCAATAAAATCCGGGCTAACATGTAATCAGAAGTAAAATTGGATTACCTGGGTTTACATTTTGTTTGCTGACCTGGGTTCAGTTCAAGCTGTCCACCTAGACGCAAACAACAGTAGCGGCATGTGTCCGAATGCGGTCAGGATAGTAGTTTTGGAGGTGCGTGGATGTCAGGTCTGTACAGGGTATGAAATAGGTGCTGTCGACAAAAGATGTTCGGCCTTCGTCGGTGGGGCATCATTTCAAGCCTGAGTAAGGGGGGGGGGGGGGGGCTTTTGGAAGTTCTGTAATTCCATCGTATGTGTTATTAGTATAGGTTTTTTAGGCAATCATAAATATTTAGGAGGAATGAACCACAGTAACATCATCATCAATAGATGGTCAAGCAGGTAACGCTCCCTTCTTGGTTTTCGTGCACGTTATGCTAACAATAGGTGATTGCTTCGACTCATACAAGCTGTCGCCCACGGTCGCTCTTTTATACTCGGTCTTCGTGTACTAAACTCCCTTGCGATATTTCTCCTATGTGGAAAGGATTTTTATGGAGCACATTTGTCCACTGATAAAACTGTCAGAAAGGTTTCTTATGTCCACACTTCTAATTTTTTTCTTTATTACTTTGTTTCTGTTTTTTCTCCTCTGTGAATGAACTTAGATATACGTTTAGGCGGTACATGCACATCTTGTGCCATGCGCAAGTTTATTTGTTTTTCAAGTTTTTACCAAAGCGGCAAGGACGCCGTCAAGCCTCGGAATAAAATTCTCGGCTTTCCATCTGTATCTCCAGAATCTCCACTGGTGATCTTAAAAATAAATTGGCCTATTAGCAGTCATATTTTAGTAAAGCTCAGCCGTACTACTGCATTTCTAAACGTATTTCGAGCAATTCATGCTTGACTTTAGGATAGGATTATATATCTTATGGCTCAGAGAGTTCAATGTGTCTAATGTGAACAAGGAAATCTTATGAGCATTAGAAGGGAATCCTAGTTTCCTTAAATCAACAAATAGAAGATACATACAATTTGCATCAAAACACTGCATTTTTCACATCGCTTATTCTGAGCTATGAAGAACCCATACTTAATCCATTTTCAGGTTGTACGTATTTTGAACTTCATAACAACGGCACATAGCGTCCGAAAACTTCTCTTACCAAATATTTCAATTACGGTATACCAATCCCAGACCGCTCTACCAATAAAAGTGCCATTCCGCCTAAAGGGCCTGTGAGCATGAATGTCAACTGTAAACATCCCAAGCTGTAAAGGGTAGTTTGTCGCAACGATAAACACGTCAGTGTATCTGTCTATATAGGAAAATGACATTGGCTGGCAGACTGCATAGGTCAGTAATTGAAGGAGTATATCAGCCTCGCTCGAAACTGACGATGCGGTGTGTACGAGTGTGAAGAAAAAGCAAAGTTAAAGTGGGATGGCAGCCGTAGCATATTTGCTTGTGAGACAGCGCCCCGAACGATATAAGGGGTGATAAAGTAACTGAACATTTGAAGGCGGATCTTCAAACTGCGGGAAAATCTCGTCCCTACACCTCGCCAAACTTAGGCTCAGCCTGGTGAGCGAACCAAGCTTGAGCTTTTGGTTTTCCCACCAAGAACTGACTGACAACTACATTCTACAACACCTGCAAGGGGTGGCGGGACTCACGTGGCTTGTCAAGAGGCTGCGAAGGCAGGTGGCGAGAAGCGCTTCCACTTGACGTTACTGGGTACCGTCGGCTCAGTTGCGAAGACAGCCCTCTCGTTTTTCAAAGGCAGTGTCCTGCTCGCGCTCTCTGCATTCTGTTCTTTAGTGCCCTTCAGGCGCAAGCTCTGGGGACGTAAGGGGGCACTCCGTGTAGCGACGCAGTAATGAGGCCGCCATGACATTCAAATAGAGCACCGCATAGCCCCTTATTTGTTATCTACTAGAGAGGAAATATAAAATAGAAAGAGAGATGGTTGGTTGCTGAGTGTAACAGTACACCAAAGAAGAGCGGGGAATGAGAAACACAGTAATCATCAATTGAGGTGAGATACCCGAACGGACGCCCCTTCAGAGGTTGACGGTTATTACTCAGCCGGCATGCTTTCGGTCGTTTCAACAAAGCAATATTAAAGAACAGTATCCCAGCACTACCGGATGCGAGCTGCCTGAATTTCTCGAAATTCACAAATGCAACCACCAATGCTATCAGAATATAGAAGTCGTTTGCCCGTAATGTCATTGTATAACTGTGTTGGTTAAACGGAGGTGTCCGGGGGGGGGGGGGGGGTACGGTTGTTTATACAAACTATAATTATTGCTGATTCCTTCACGTTTTCTTACATCCACGCCATCAAGACACTCTTTGCTAGGTCGGAGGTAACGTGTCATTGTTGTTTTTTCTCTAAAGAGGAGGCGAAGTGACAATAAATTTTTGTGTAAGCGTCATGCTACTTTTTTATCTCTTGTTGTCCCTTTATCATTCCGTATCACTCTTAGGGTATCATCAACATTTATGTAACTAGAAATAAAAACGTACTTCGAGAAAACAGAACCAGGCAGCAATGCTTACTTGGGTAATTTCGTGAATACTGTTAGGAGTTGCTCAGTTGTCGGTGGCTTTAGCTTTGCTGAACCCTCTCTGTGTGGTGGCATTAGAGCAGCACGACTAAGCGGCAATGTCAACACCACCCAAAACCATCTCGTGAAGGCAACGTCATGGCTAAAATTAGGTGCGTTTGTTAACGCACCACCACGTGCGGTAATAGGCGACTGAAACTCCCGCAGCTCGACGTTCATAATGAAAGTGGCACCCGGGACGCTGTGCGTAATTTAATTAGGCCACACGGTAATGCGTGTTTATCGGTCGTGAAGGGATATAGGCGGGAGGGAGGTGTGTCCAAAATTAGGTTGTATCCATGAGTGAATTTTTTATAGCATCCTGCCTATGTAAGGCCCGCATTGTGTAAGGGATATCCTGGCGGGATTACTTAGCTCACATCACTGTCAGCACGCTGTGCTGGCCAGGCCTGACATTCGGAGTTTTTTGAGGGCATCTAACGTTGCATATTTTACAGCCTTGCTGTTGCCGCTACATTATATTCAAGGGCGATCACCCCCCCGCCCCCACCCCCTCCCCCCAGTTCTTGACAAGTAATTTCTCTCTCTCATCACGAGTAATAATCCCCGAACTTCATTGTAATTTGGTGATTTGGCATGCACACGTCAGGATGCCTCTGATTCTTTGAAGACAAAATGTAAACACAGTGCCAGGGAACGTTTCGCATAAATGAAGTGAATATTTATTTTTCTTTTCAGGAAAAAAGAGACGGTGCTGTATCCGTGACTTTGTCTTTTTGAATGACCTGCGTTGAGGAGCCATCACCTTCGACTTGTATTATTTCTGCGGGTGGATGAGACGCAATCAGCTACAAGTTCACAAAAAAACTTGTTCTTTAGCGTAATACTTTTGTTTCCTACGAGGAAAAGTTGATATTTTCATTTCTATTTTGTATTTTTTTTGGCTGCTACGTTTCTAAAATTTTGGGGTAACATTGTTAACAAGTGTCCTACTATTTGTATTTAAGACACATCAACAAAATCCGAAAAACATTTTCGGTATACGTTTTAGAAGGATTGTGTCTTGCGGGGACTATACTACTTCGCAAAGTTTTCCGCTTTAGCCGTGCGTAATAACAGCGTGTAGGCATAGTCCTTCATTATTTTTAAGGTATTGAGCTCTATGGAACGATTCACCCGTGTTAAAAGTTCACACAAGTGGATTTGATTTCAAAGGAGAGAGGTGTTCCATAATGAAACCTAATAAAGCAAATGTATGGCATGAATGCACCGATAAAGAAATCTTGTGATTGCACAAGAAAAAGGACACATCCACTGTACCGGTGAATTGTGCAGGCAAAGCGCAGTTGACATGAACGATTGCACCGACTACCAGTAACTGCGTCACGCTGTTCCGACGTCTTCTTAACACTGCTCCTGCTGGGTATACCGGTTCAGTGCTTGCGAGAACATCTGCACGTCCTTATACGCTCGATCAAAGGATATCTCGACTCTAGCGGAAGCACGTGAATGTGAAGCTATGGTGAGAGTATTAAAACCAACACGTTCTATTTCAGGCAATTCAAACGAGTCGTCATGGCAGGTTTTGTCTTTCATTTGAGTAAAAACATGTTTAGTATGTTATGATAAACTCTTCAATCGAAATACTCTTTGTGTTGTTATGGCTTATGGCTGCCTTCCTTACATGCTCGCCCGGTGCCCTGCTGCACTAAACTTCTTTCGAAAATGCGGTGTTTGTGAGGCAGCTGTGCCAGCATTATTACGGCCGCTCACTTTATTTATATGTTGTCATCGACATAAGTTTAGGGTTTTTGCCGGGCGCATCAACCACTGTTGATTAATTTGTATTAGCGTTTACTGTATACCGTTTTTCTACAGAAGGCGACACGTTTTGCCTCCCCAAATGAGCGACTATATCTGCTTTATAGTAAGTTCGGACATAAGCAGGCTAATAGCAGGACCACCAATAAATTTCGTTTTAACAGGTAGCTGTTCTACCCAACATTTTTGCCGCTACTTTTCGGCAGCCTGGATACCGTTCTGTTTGTTACCGTTAAAATTACACGCAGGCCAATGGTGAATTTATTATTTTTGTATTTGCGTAAAATGTACGATTTTGGGAAAACATTGTTCCCGTTAGGCCTTGGAGATTAGCAAAAATTGTGAATTCGTGCACGATTTTTATGATTGCCGCCATTTGCAGTACTTCTTCCCGCGTTCATTATGCGATCTCGTTTCCATTCGACTTCTAATGGTTTAGCGTAAAATACGCCTGAAGCATCAAGCATCAGGAGTGTGAACTCGCACCAAATAAAACCACAGAAACAGTCGTATGAGAAGGATTTAGTTGTTTCATTTTCGGTTAATTTCGGGCGACGAAACACCGGGGCAAAACAAGCACCGCCTCAATACTCGCAATCTTGGGGGTGGAAGTCCGAATCCCGTCCGGAAATTGCGGGCCCAAGTCCAAACGTGATCAATGGCTGGCGCTGGCTTTGTTTCCTCCCCGCGTAAGATCAGGAGTCCCTCAGAATGAGGCAGCACCAAGGGGAATACAATGCCGTCACGTTCGGTTGTTTGATATTGGCACGGACGGGGATGGTGGTGTAACGACTACCGCGGATCCCAGAATATAGTAGACAATGCTGGGGTCTCGCTGTTATTGCGTTTTTTTTTACCTCCAGTTCCTACACAAAACCAGCAACACACGAAGAAAACAACGCAAATACATGGTTTCTCGAAGGCTGTGTGCCTTCAATGACGAGCATGTATCCGTTTGAAAAAAAGTGCTTTATATTCACTATAAATTCACCTCTTTGCCTCGTTTTCCTTGATGAGTTCAAAGTTATTAATGCACATTTTGATCTAACTGCGAGGCCCAGATAGATATGTTGCAGATGAATTACCACGGATTTCTATGAAAAAAAAGGCGACACACGTTCTCCCCCTTCTTCAATAGATAGGCCATATTTGAAAGGATGGCAACCTCCCAAGCCCCGATTTGCATTGAAGTGCAGCAGTAGTGTGCAACATGGTTTTAGTAAAGGCGCTATTAAATTCGTGGTGAACGGTAAAAACTTCTATGACGCAGCGACCACAAAAAACCACTTCACAGTGTAAAAACCCACGCAGCAAGTGTACCCTTAGACACGTGCGTGTGTTTGTGTGGGAGCACCTAAGCAGCGCGACCGGCCTATCCTGTGGATCTAGGACGCCAGGAAGGCGTCGCGCAATTAACCCTGCGCTAAACTACGCGCGGTGGCCCAGACAATTCTTTATAATGGGCGTACGCGCCGGTCCGACAACTCTTTTACAGCAGAGCGGTTTAACTCTATCCCCAATGGTTTTACATCCGTGGACAAAAACGCCAAGGCGCCAAGGCCTGAGATGCCGACCGCATTCGTCAGGCTAATCAGGCGTAGAGCATACCGTTTAGAATCTCTTGAAAGAATCCACAAAATAGGCATCGAAACCGCAGTACAAATGATAAGGCGTCTGTAAACAATGATGACACCTTAAAATCCAGCCATATTTTAACTAAGGTTTACTCATAAATATTGTGGTGATTATGTGTTGTACCTGTTGTACCCTACAATTACCACGCCTCTTGTGAGCATCAGTGCTAAAATGTTGATTTTTCATTGACCCCGCTGGCTCTTGCAATTACGCTGGGTGTAAAACTACACGAACCTTCTATAAGGTAACGTAACTATATCTTTGCCCTCCCTCTGTGCTGAGCCAATAGTTACTGACCGCATAGTTTGAAGTTTTGTAGACTGCTTCATACGTCGGCAAAACACAAAGACTCACTCAAACTCAATCAATACTTTTTCTATTCACGCTTCCACTGAGTACATGTACTCAATCAAACTCCGACTCAAAAAGCTAGTGTGTTCTCAAAATTGCTCGCACTCCTCACGAGTATTCGTATTCAATCTGTACTCATGAAGCCTGCGTACTCAAATCATCTGTACTCACGAGTAATCGTACTCATTCTCTACTCTATAGTACTCAATCTGTACTCATGAGTACTGAGTCGGTTCTCATATTCCGTACTCAGAGTACTCAAACGTTATTGATGAGTACTCCATCTTCTGATCTCATGAGTACAAAATTTGTATTAATCACGACCAGTCAACTTATCTGTTCTGTTAGCTAGGTCATGGCTGGAATGAAAGACTATATACAAAAAAATACAATGTTCATTGATCAGAAAAACTGAGGTTACATAAAGATCAGGACTGAGGATCACGAGAAGAGAATGTCTGACACGGTGCACTGTCGTAGGGCGACTCACTCCGCGAAGGCACCTACACGTGAAAGAGCGCTCATGTTAGAGCGCTGCACGGCCCCGGGCTGAATGAAAGCCCGGTCCTAACTGGGCCCGCGGCCCTGCACGGAACGCCCGAGGTCGATTATCGGTGGGCCCGGGCCAGGCCTGGGCTCAGTGCCGCAGGCCCGGGCCGGGCTCCAGCTTGAATTCATACGCCCGGCTGTTACTCCCACGTGAAGTGTAGAAAACGGCATAAAAATGAATATTCTGAGCTTACTTTTATGCGCTACTTGATGTTAGTTGTACACATTGGTATAAAAACGTGTTTAGATATGTCTGATAGTCACTATACTGAACGTTTAATGACATTTCATGTACTGCGTCAAGATTTTATGTTGTGGTGTATAGCATATCTAAGATACGGTTACAAGGAATTCCTTAGCGGAAAGGAATAAATACACCCTGGAGCTGTGCACCTATGTCTATGTACGTGTGTTTTAGATGGCGAACGAATTTAAATGCGGCCGCCTTGGCTGGAAATCAAACTCACGTGCTAGCGAAGCGCCACCGCCTAACCACCACTGCAGGGAAAATATTTCAACGCCCGCACATACTCGTGGGTTCAAATGGGGAGCAAGAAATTTCAGCAACACGAACTTGTTAGCGAGACAACCACGTGAAGTCGCTAATAGTCTGGTCATAAAAGGTGATGGTGTCTCTAATGTAAGAATACGAGCTATTGTACTCCGATGTGACGTGAACTGCAGACGGTGTAAGCTACACTAAGTGGACTTTTAAACCCCTATTTTTTGCGTTTCAATTCACGGCGTGCTTGTGCAGACTAGATGCTCCGTCTGATTTCTTGGTACGAAGACACTGGACCAAATATAATAAACGAATTTGCTTCAGCGTCCAAGACAGGGTCTGGTCACACACACACGGGCACTCCCTATACTAACAAATAAATGACCGGACCCGGGTCTGACCTGAGCTTGAGACAACGGGCCTGGGCCAGACCCGGGCTCGGTTTTACCGGCCCAGGTCGGGCTCGGGCTTCACAAAGTGGGCTCGGGCCGGGCTCGGGCCTTAAAATCAGACCCTTGCAGTGCTCCAACTCACGTTACATCTGGTGTCTCCTCTTGTTCTCAGGAATAGAACAACGAAGCCTCGGCCGTGTCGTGCTCACTGGGAACTCGGGGTGCGGCCATGTCCGTAAATTCCGGTTTTTTGCGTGTCTTCTAGTGGCAGCTTCTGTCGTCCGTTTTTGTTTGCCGAAGCTCTGACATTCCCCTCATCGTGCTGCGAATCGGAATTGTGCCTGCTCCCACGCACAATTAGGTTTTCGCGTAGATTGACATCCATTCGTATCAAGATCGCTGTCTGCTTATTCACCGATTCTCGATGCTGGCGTTTGTTTTTTGTTGTTCCGGATACTAGGCGCATCGTTAAGAGGGGGTTCATCTCAATGTGTCGGTGAATGTTCAAGTCGGCTTGATATTATTTTGTGTGTGCCGTGGGATTCACTTCGTCAGACCTGAAATTGGTTTAAATGATCAAAATAGGTCTTAGAGCGAAAATCGAGCAGTTTTCAAGTAAACAAACTGCCCCAAACTGCCGCACGTAGAATAAAGTCGTTTGTTTATCATCCCTTGGGGATATATGCGGGAGAATGCAGTTGCGTAGTTGCTTCAAATGACCATTCATCTCTCTTCACAGAGACCCCGCAAGTATCAAAACGTTTTCTTTTTCACTGTGCCAAGCCTTGATTAAGACTTATGTTCTCTTCAGAGCTTTTATGAGTGGCGAAAGCTTTGGAAAACATAAGGACGAATACATTTTTCCACTCTGTATTCTGCCGGCTGCAATTTTCTAACATTTTTTGGCTAGACGATAGCTATTCTAGGACACACTACGCTCCTACTTTTTCATTGAGAACAGTGCCATTCATCATAAAGACCGACCGGCGTTTGAAGACGCTTTCCACTTTTGCATCTTGGGAGCAACCAGCCTACCTTTAGTGGCGTGCTTTTGAGGACAATTTTGGGGAGGTCCACAGGAGATATTCTACCGAGCATGTTCAGCACAGACCTGAAGACGCAGATATTTCAATATTTTTTTAAAAACGAGCCTGCCAGGACGTGCTCTACAAAAAGTAATTGGAGGATCGAAGTACGAAAACCAAACTTACACACCCCAATCACATAGTTAGGGCGGACGCAGTAACTGGAACATTCAGAATAAAAGCCGCCGTCCTGCGATGTCATCTGTAGCAGAAATACGGTTCCTTAATTGGCCGAAGGTGCAAATTTAAAAAGTGAAGGACAGCAGCCTGAAATAAAATACGCTAAATTTGGATCCACATAAGAATCTAACGTGGCCATGCGGAACGTGAGTCAAGCACGGGTTTTCCGTGGCATTTCCAGTCCTCTTGTAGCTCATCTAAAGGTAGAGTCATGAAGGTAAGGTAGACCTAGTGAATGCGTTTAAGATTAAGACTTCGAAAAGGATCGCAACTGGTACATGCAGATCGATGTACAACTACTTTAAAGTTTTGAGCAACGCGCGTCCGCTCAATGTTAGTGAAAGAAGGTTTTAAGCTGAATATAGGCACCACAACATGTGCTCTGGTGGATTTGCCAGTAACAATGACAGCGGCGGTAAGCACCAAACGCGGTTTCAACAATGACCTTATAGCGGGGACGGTAACATATTCCGCCCCAATTTTGACCTTCCCAATGCAGGTGATATTGCCAATGACGATTGCAGCCGCGTCAAAAGCCCACCGCTGCTTCGCAATTCCCCATATAGCAGCGAAATTAAGATAAGCAACATGGAGAATATAATACCAAATCCCCCGTGAGCCACCTAGGCGTGGAGGTGTTTTGGCCATTAAATGACCGCGGTCACCAGAAAACCCGTGCCGGCTGCGCGCCAGCCAATCCATCGACATCGTGATCGTCGCTTTTGGGCCATTGCGCCATGGGTATCTGTACGGCATGTGCCTTGACAATATTTATTGGGGTAAGCGTGCGCCGGGGCGTGCGCCCCGAGCCCCACTGCCGTCTAGGCGGTGGGACCATCTGTCGGCCGTGCAACATACCTTCGCCTGGACCGCCTTCGAGTCGGCGGTGCCATCTGTTAGCGCTGCGCTGAGCCTTGTCCTGGCGCGACCGGCATCGACAGACATAGAGAGACCTAAACAGCTCCGTCTTAAAACGGGGTCGTAGATCTGTTACCCTATCATTATTGTTCTATTTGCTGCCATGCAGCCCTATGGCGACGCTTCTACATCCCTCCTAAAGAAAAAAATGAGAGTCCAGGCGTCACTTATAGCGATGATACAATACCAAGCCAGGGGTACAAAAAAAATTAGAGCTCCTCCTCTGTAATAATGAAATCCAGTGAAGCTGATTATGGTGTTTTGGTACACGGTTTTTCTGCGAAGAATTTCGAAGAATTTGTTTATTGTGGTTATTGGCCCAAGTCGGCAATTAAATCGTGCACGTTGCTCCTGATTCGGGAGGGAATCGCAGGTACTCGGAGAGGTTGAACTTCGGGCGGCAACGGCAGCCACTGCGGCTTCGGCGGCAGCGACGTTTCGTTATTTTTCGGCACTCCTTGGACTCCGGCTTTTCTGCCCCCGGGGAAATAACTCGAGTTATTGTGATAACAATGTTAGGAAGCAACTGCTGATAACGGGCCAGTTTCAGTCGATTGCCAAACATGTGAAAGAGGCATCGGTAATAGCGCGGGGTTTAAGAATTGTTAAAGGGACGTCGGCAGTAGTGAGGGCAACGTGAAAGCATGTGGCGAGAACATTTTCACATCCGAAAGAGGAACCCAGAATCTCTTCTTTATACGCTTTCGAGCAACAAGTTTTTTTCCATGGCCCCCCAAAAAATAAACACCAGAAAAAGTCGCACCATTCTCCAAGAAAAAAATCGCGCGATCAGGGAACTGTGTGACCCTCTAGAATTCGCACATAAGTTCCTTTGGTTTAGGACAAGGCACTAACTCCGGTTTCACAGCGGGATCTTCACAATTCCACAGAGATAGCTGTGCTGGTACCGTGTTTCTAAACCTTCGTCGGAAAGGCACGACACCGATTCAGTTGTTTCCTAGCCGCTGCTTTTTTTCTGTACTTTATAACGTCCGCCGCTTGCCAAAGACAGTCAAGACCAAGTTCTGAATCCATCCTAATCTAGCTATCGAAAATCCATATCTGTCGAAATTTACCACTCGTGACACAACCTTTTTGTCTGTCATTCGAAATATGTACTGTTATTGTGGGAAGGTAGTAAAAACCCATGTTCACTTCACAGCCACGCAATTCTCATGGGGCACCTAATGCACAGAAGTTCAGAGAGCACCCACTTAATGCTCACCTGAATAGGCGGCCCAAGTGAATTGAAACATCGCGCCGTCAGTGATCATGTCCCTGGCTGGTTATTCTAGCCGCGTTTTTGGCACAAAAACATGCTCAATATAGAAAGGCTAGATCTATCGCTCGATAAAGTACGGCCACCGTGTCGAGAGCGGGGTGACCCTCTCATCTGCCTGATAAAAAACGAAGCTCTCGGGCCATGCTGGAGATCCACACACCACTATTCGCGCCATTGATTCTCTAGGGCAATTCTGCCTGCTTCCACTCTGGCGGGAGCACGACATGGGGTTTTTCACAGTTAAGCGAGTCCACCATAGTGCCATGCAAGCGAGAAAGTAACAGCGTGTTCTCCCGCGTTTTGAAAAAGTTCATATTGGCGATTGTACTCCGTGCGCCTCTGTAAGTTTATTGTGTGGCCCTCTTTTGTGGCTCCCTTGCACCTGCGCTCTGGCGCAGCGCCTTCGGCGGACCGCTACTGGGGGTATAGAGCCAAGGATGGCCCAAAAACATCTTCTCGCCTGCAGCATCTCGAATCTGCCTCCTGGTTATAATTATTGCCGCACGGCACCATCACCAGGCGCGTAACACTGAAACCACAGGGCCACATCAAAGAGTGTGAAAAAGCCTCCTCACACTTTCCTCGCGCTTAACTGGCAGTCTTTGAGTGCTTTTCTTATTGCGGCGCTTCAGTTCATCCTGATCTTTAGACGAGCCTATTTCTCAAGACAACTGTTCTCCGCCGTTGCCTAAGTTCCAGTTGCCACAAAACGTCTTTTGAACGCAATTGGGCAATTGTGAGCGCACCAAACCTGCTATATAGATCAGGAGGCTGCAACACACAGACTTATACACAAATGTACTCCACGCTTGCTGCATTACCTAATACATACTGTTCAAAAGCATTCGCGTCATCAAGAATCCTCGCTCATCCATGATATTGTATTCTTTCACCTCGTTGCCATTACCAACGACAGCTCTATGGGGTCCTCACGACTGCTCCAATTTATACACCCTTGCACATTCCGTTCCCTGCCAGTTCTGAGACCGGAAGGATGCAAATAAAGTTCGTTTTGTAACCACAGAAGGGGAGAACCCATTCCCAATTACACGTACTGTCTACACCCCTTAATTATCGGTCTTTTAGGCAATCCACCGGTAAAAGTTGTAAACCATCTTCAGAAGGGCAGTTATCCCGGAAGACAGAAGGTGCATTGAACTAACACTGAAACAACACGATGCCCTTCACTATATTTATGTGAGCACTTCACTGCAATCAGCCTTGCTGCACCGCTCAGGGTTCGGTCGATTTTCATTCATTGTAGGCCATGTTTGAGTTTGGGCAACACGATGTTGTACGTCGCCTTCACCCGCTACTTTTCCGCAACTTCTCTGTTGCACAGTTCGCGCAATAGATGTTAATTTGCCCGCACATGCTCGTTGGCCGTGCTGCAGCCAGAACGGGCTCTCCTGTGTGTCCACATGGACAACCCCGGTGGCACCGCTGGCCTCAGACTACCTCAAATATAACCTGGCAATCCACGTTCTGCTCTTCAATCTTCGTTTTGGCAGAGCCTTCTCCCCGTTGTAGCCCGCGTCGCTCTTCGCTTTTAAATATTGCGGTTTTCGCTCCACTGGGATACTACAGTCGAACCCGGTTATTGCGAACTGCAATATGCGCCACGATTAGTTCCATATATCCAATAGTTCGAAATAGCCGACCACGCCAACAACGACATTTTTGTTACGAGTTCACAATACGCGGTACTCTATCACCCCGACCCGCCCCTACCCCCCCCCCCCTCCTGCCATCCGCGCATGCAGAAATGAACACAATAAAGTATACCATCGCCATACTCAAAACTATTTATTTACTGCAAGCAATAAAGCTACTCTCCACTGTAACTACCTACTTTCCGAAAAAGCGGTGATTCTTCTTTTCACTTTTCTTTTGGCGGCGTCAACTAGCACAGCATTATATTCATAAGACATCAGTCGCATCAGTTGCAGTCCGTGCCCTTCAATATCGAAGCAATTTCGGTGGAGCACATTGACTGCTGGAATCGCTTCATTGAGCATCGGACGGATTTCACTCGCGACATCCCTCCTCTTCTGTGCCTCCAGGAGCACCAGCAGCCAAGACATCGGCGACGATGTCGGCGTCCAAAGGGCTCAAAGTGAAGGCAACGTCGTCTTTGATACTCAGGCAGTCCTCGAAGGGTACTCCTTTCAGCACAACATCGGTAACGTTGGCGAGTTCTTCTCGCAGATCATGAATGCTTCAATCTTGGTCCGGTCTCGCTGACTGGGAGGGTTTAATCGCCCATCAGGCGCGTCGGAAACAGTTACGGAAAGTGCCCGGAGTCACGTCGCCCCATGGGAGGCTCAACATCTACATCGTAGCCAATCAACATTTCAATCACCACTCCGACACCATGCAATTTTATGCCCGTTGAGTGGATATATCACGCGTGAACTTCTTTAAAAGGGATATGTTTCACGTGTATTTTCGTGACTGAACTTTTTTGTTAGATATACAGCTTAATTCACTCAATCCGGGTTTGTCATAATCGGGTTTTACTATGTATGACTGCGCAAGCAATTCTTTAGTTAGTCCAGAAATGCTGGAATATTAGAGGTTGTTACTTCTTTGTCTTATTTAGCTGCGCGCAGAGAAAACTGCGGAAACTACGCTAGTGTCGGCGGGTACCAAGAGCCGACAGAACATGCGCGTGCGGCACACCATGGAGGGCCACAACTCTCCGAAACGAATGCGGGGACTCAGCGATGCGGGGCGTACGTCCCTGCTTAACGAATGCGCAACTGCCCAGACTTGCACCAGTGCACGCCACCTTTCGCGGAGCCTACGCTAAACTCTTTGCTGAAGCTCCCCAATAGAGTTTTTGGCGTATCGCGTTTACGTGTTACCATAACGTTTCTGTTTTATCAGCATTCGACTGCGCAGGCGCGTAACGGCACGGCGATGTGGGCCGCCTGTCCCCGGAACTAAGACACCTTACCAAAACGAATGTGCACATTCCTAATTGAGTTCCAGCTTACGGTAACACCCTAGCACACTAAGCAATCATAATCTAATGGCAACTATGATGATCGTTAGGGTAAATTATCTCGAATCGTATATTTGCAGCTTGAAGGCTTTAAGAAAGAAATACACGTAAAGCAGAACAGCGCGGGTAGTTGAAAACGCCGCTACCCGACACTCTGACAATGCTGAGCCTCTATCAAGCCGAGAGGGCTTCTTCACTCGAAGTGGTATTGCAGCTGTAGGTAGTGGACGTCGTCTAAATTTGGGGGTGGTCGTTCAGTGTTCGGCCGTTGGTGAAGACGGGTGGCACGATGTTGACGAGCATTGCATGCTTTCAGTGGGGTATTCATCCGCTTGAAGCCATGACGGGCATTTGGGGTCTGCAGCTGTATGATCCCCAACACAGTTGATGCACTTGGGGACACACTTGTGCAGTTCTTCTTCTTCAGAATCGAAAAGGAGGGGGTGCTGCACACATTGCAGTACCGGTGCGTGTGTTTCAAAGAGCCAGCTTCGGTCTTGTGGCCGATTTCCAAGCCGTTGAGATATAGTGTACTGCATAGCCCGAAGGGATGAGCATGAGTGACCACCCTGTGGACAGTGATGTGGCGTTGGGGGTACACACTTTCGAAGGTGATGACTGCGCTGTTGCTTTGTCTCATAATGTGGGCGTGGAATATGTTATGGTGTCCTGTGCGAAGCATGAGCTCCTGGTTTGTACAGCGGGAGACCCATAGATAGCT
Source organism: Haemaphysalis longicornis (assembly GCF_048455015.1). NCBI lineage: Eukaryota > Metazoa > Arthropoda > Arachnida > Ixodida > Ixodidae > Haemaphysalis > Haemaphysalis longicornis. Next base: position 144,935,864 of record NW_027526361.1, read on the forward strand.
CTTTTAACTCGTGAACTGTCCACAGTAGAAAAACCGCTCCAGCGCACTCAAGAAATCCCTCAGCCAAGATCGCTAGAAATCGGCTAGCCGTTCTCCAAGCAGAGGCCGCAGCAAGGAACGCTCCACACCGCTGCAGCAGCGCCTAAAGACTCCAACAAGGGGCGCGAGGAACCTTTAACTCGGCATACTCCAGCAATGAGGCGCCTCCTCGGTTCAAAGGCCAGAAGCAAAGTTCAGCCAGAGTAAGTCACTGACACCTCCAGCCAGTCACACAAACCATTCCCATACGCCGTCCAACAGCGAAATTAAAACGCAAACCGGAATGAAAAAAATGACTACAATATGAACACAACCACCTGCGGGAACGACTTTCCCAGCAACAAACCACACACCATGCACTTTTCCACATGTGAATATCCAGGACATAGTACGACAACAGCAACAAGAACTCGATAATTTCCGGACTTGCTATCAAGCCCAAATCGGCAGTTCAAAGTAAACCATCACTTCCTTAACGGTTTAGGTGAACTGCATGGAGCAACTACTCACTATCCTGACCAACAAACGCCTCTCTCGAGACGAAATGCCACCAGCAACGAAGGTACTTTTCGAAAACTAAATCACACTGGGAACCAATGACACTATGACCGATAATTCTCAGCAAGCGCATGACTCCCTAATTTGGTCATGAAACTGCCAAAGCTTAAAACGCAAGAAGTCTGAATTGAGACGTCACACACAAAATGCGTGACAACAGCCTGATATCATCCTCATTCAAGAAGCTCACGGATGTCATACCATCTCTACGTTCACCACTTTCTGCAGTCCCAACATCACTTACCCCTAACGTCCCAGTTATCAGAGCACAACTCCTGTATTAATCCCAACTCTGGTTCGCAGCAGCATCCTATCAACCCAGATCGACACCTCTGAATGAAACACCGACACATAAGAAACGGCGGCCGAAGAATTCCTGCCAACGAGTACGATGGTACCCGTGAGAGTAATTATAGCATATTGAAAAGTAGGCAGGGGCATCGGATCAGTATATTAGGTTTAACCGGTGGCTTAGTCTCAGAAGAAAACTGGACAGAAACAAAGACAACAAAAAACTAACTGCAGCGAGAACTTCAAGAACTCTCCGACGAAATTCTCAAATATTGTCAACAGCTCATTATGACAAATGGGTGATATTGTGCGCTAGTATGAATAGTCTCCTCCATACCAGCAAAGTGTGGCACATCCTCAACGGCTTCATGGCATAAAAAAAGACATACCAATCAAAAGTTCGAGCTCTGCACGAAACTGACTAACGATGACCTAGCTGATATCCTACTGCACGATTTTCTCCAACACCACTACAGTGTCTAATAACGGGTGCTCGAACACATACCTCCCAGAACTATCGACTACGGACACTAATCCGCCTTTCCCATTTAATGACCTGCAAAATGCTCTACAAAGCACCCGAAGAAATACAGCTCCCAGACCACACCAAATTACCTGTAAAATGCTGCAGAACCTACCATACAACGCCTTAGAAGCCCTCCTAGGTTACATAAACCAAGCCTCGGACTGCGGCCAAATTTCTTTGTAATGGTAAACTGCTCACGTGGTCTCTATTTAAACACACAGTCAGTTACCTGATGACATCCTTAATTTACGCGTTATTTGTCTTACCAAATTGTCTTACCAATTTTTCTTAGCATCGCCAAACTTATAGAAAAAATAGTTTAAGCTCGCATTGAACGAAGTCTATAAGAAAATCAGGCCTTTTGCTAAACAATGACTGGCTTTGGCAGACGTGGTTTTCGCCCAAGACACAATACTCCGCATTCATAAAGATATAGTGGGAGTGAAAAGCACTGCCCAAGCCCGCACCATCATTCGGATCGATGTAAATAAAGCTTTTCACACAGTCGCTTACTAGCCGTCGCTTACTAGTCAACACCCAGGACGTTACCCTTGGTGTCACACGGCTTCGCCTGCCACTCAAAATGAGACATTGCAACGGGACACAGGCGCAATCACGCAATACACGACATCTGTTAAACTGGTTTGCTCTCCTGAGAAGACAGAGAACGCGTTCGTCATGGACTCCCGCAACGATCACACAAACGATAACCGCGGACTCATGAGGCTAAACCTAAATAGCAACTTCCTCCAAAACACTTCATATAGATCCTCAAATTTGACATAGATCAGGACGGCACAGGTTCAACCTGGGTTAGAACCATCACTACTCAAGCGAACCAGACCTCCACATAATAATGGGGTGTCGTGGAGAAATTATGATTTAAAGGAACGTGCAGGTCGCAATGTGGTAGAAGCTCTGATAATCTCAGGGATTATGCCTAGCCATTCTTACTACTATCTGCAAAAAACTCATCTGGCGTAACTAGGAGGGCTTCTCCACAATTCCACCCATATCATAATAGGCACCCCAACATTCGCACAAATGACCTCATTGGCCTTATCGCGTTGAATACACTCAGTGAGAAGATTGATGTGCACCACCTCGCCCAAGCCAAAGACTACAATTATCGCCTCAATATTGTCTCATCTACTAAGATTTAGGCCATAACATCACGCATACCCAGCATATTGCTCCAAAACCTCCACCATGGTCATGTACAGGCAATATAACCATGAAGCACATACGCAAAAAACTGCGTATGTGCTTCACATACGTTAAGCACTTACACAGAGCAAACCACTACATTAGGAAGACAGTCTCCCCAGGAACAACAGATTACACCGAAGCTGCATACAAAAAATACCTCAAAATAGCGACTTCCTTTCCGCAGTAGCCAAGTACACCCTGGAAGCATTGTCAAGATTTCTGGAGCTTCAGGCAATTATCAATGCCATAGAAGGACTCCAATATCAAACGAAACTGATCAACTGATCATCATCACTAACAGCACATCTGCAGTTCGCAGTCTACGAGAAAATAATATCTACCCCCACATGCGCTACACACTAGCCATCATCTTACGCAACCACCCCGAGCGTCATATTGCTGTGATGTGGATTCCAGGACACGGAGGTGCAATGGAGAACGAGAAGGTCCACGCCTTAGCATAAGCTGGTGTTTCTGATCCGGGCCGCCCAATTCCTTTGCCTCGCTTCTATGACCCAAAAGAGCATCGCTGAAAACTGCATCACACTGGCAGAACGTACTAACGGGACGTCAGAGATAAGAGAGAGAGAGAGAGAGAGAGAGAGAGAGAGAGAAACATTTATTGAGCCACTGGGGTTAGGGAAGCGTGGTGGCCGCCGGCTGGAGGCCGGCGGCGACGATGTCAGCTCGTTCCACCAAGGCGATCTGAACGCCCGGGTCGGAGCTACCCAGCGCACCCTCCAATTGCTCGTCACGGGTGATTAAAGGGAAGGGTTTGGATGGACAGGCCTACATACAGTGGGGAAGTGTGGCGCGCTGGCCACATGCGGGGCAATGAGGTGAGGGGTAGAGGGAAGGGTGGATGTGAAGGAGCACCGCCCTGCAGGGAAAGTATTGAACCTGCCGAAGTCGCCAGTTACGCACTTGCTCATTGCTGAGCTGGGGATGCGCCGGGGGGTATTTTCGGCGGGCCAGACGGTAATGTGTGAGTATGTCATGATAGGCAATTAGGAGGTCTCTGGCGGATCGGGCCCCGTGGTAAGGAACTAGGCTGGCTCCCGCTCGGATTGTGAATCCTCGAGCCGCGTCATGGGCCGCCTCGTTCCCCCCGAGTCCCGAGTGCGCCGGGGTCCATAGCAGTTCTACCGGGAAGTTGGAGGATTCTGAGAGATAATTTTGAGCGCCAGTGGCGAAATGGGACCACGGGCGAAATTTTGAACGGCCGTCTTTGAATCAGAGATTACGATCGTGGGGGTCGGCCTTTGTGACAGGGCGAGCGCAATTGCCGCCTCCTCCGCCGTGGCAGGGCAAGGGGTGCGAACTGTAAGGGAGCATAACGGGGGGTCGTCCGGCCGATTCACGATGGCCAGAGCATAAGTATCGCGGTGACGGCATTCTGCCGCTTCAACCTATAAAATTTCTGGTCTTACAGGTAGGCGTCGCTGAAGAGCCTGCGCTCCTTGCATTCTGCGACCCGCATGATACACAGGGTGCATGTTGCGTGGTACAGGACGGACGACAAGTCAAGCGCGAATAGCGCGAGGAAGGGGGGATTTATGAGCGGGCAAGGTAGGGGCACAAATCCCGAGTCGGTCTAGGATGTGCAGACCGGTTGAGGTAGTGGATAGGCGGGCTATTTGTCCTGTCAGGTGCGCCTCCACAAGCTCCTCGGCATTATTGTGGATACCCAGACGGTCTAATCTGGCAGTGGAAGAGTACAGGGGTATTTGAAGTGCCGCTTTGTAGGCTTTTCTGATAAGGCAATTGATTTTTTGAAACTCAGCAGCACTGGCATTAAGGTAGGGGAGGGAGTATGTTATTCTGCTGATCTCGAAGGCCTGAATGAGTCGCGATCTCTCACTCTCACAGAGCCCATGCCGGCGGTTGGCAATCCTTTTTATGAGACCAATTGTTTGGACAACATGCTTAGTTAACTGGGTAACGAATTGTGTATTGGATCGATTCCGTTGTATAAGGAGCCCGAGAACTTTTAGTGTTTGAACTTCCGGGACCGAATAACCACTAATAGAGATAGAGATATCTGACGTTGTGCGGGCTGCTCTTTTGGGTGGCAGAACTAGCAGCTCGGACTTGTTAGGAGAACATGTAAGGCCTGCTAACTCTGCTTGTTTAACTACAATATTTGCACCTATTTGTAAGGTCTCTTCAATGTGCGCATCACTGCCACCTGTCACCCAGAGAGTGATGTCATCGGCGTACATACTGAAGCGTAGACGGGAAACTTTCTGTAATTCTTTAGGGATATTTAGCAAGGCCAGATTAAAGAGCATGGGTGATACCACAGCCCCTAGCGGCGTACCTATCGATGGCAAATTCAAGGTGTCTGATGTGATGTGTCCGATTTAGAGGATTGCCGTGCGTTCTGTGAGAAAGCTGCGAACGTAGTTGTATGTGCGCTGTCCCGGGTTTACAGATTCTAATCCGCGCAGAATGGCGGTGTGCGAAACTCTATCAAAAGCCTTAGTGAGATCCAAGGCCAGGATGGCGGCCGAATCGAGCTTACTGGGGGGAGTTATCACCTCGCGGGATAGCTAAAAGAGGACGTCCTGTGGGGATAAGCCGGGGCGAAAGCCAATCATAGAATGCGGAAGCGCGTCCGTGGAAGTGAGATGATTGGTGAGACGCGTGAGGATGACGTGTTCGAGGACTTTTCCCAAACAGGAGGTAAGGGAAATGGGCCGGAGATTTTCGATGGAAAGTGGCTTTCCTGGCTTGGGAATGAGGGTGATTTTAGCGTGCTTCCAATCCCGAGGCAGGGTTCCCTGCTTCCAGCAATGATTAAAGTACGCTGTAAGGGCCGAAATTGAACTATCGTTAAGGTTGCGAAGCCTTTTATTAGTGATACAGTCCAGCCCCGGTGCCGAGCCGGGTCTGAGTTGGAGGAGAGCCCCCCGCACCTCCGACTCAGTAATATCAGAGTCCAGACTGTCATTGGTGAGACCTTTATACTCTGGTAGGGGCTGCTTTTGACCGGTAGGTACGTATAGGGAACAAATTTTGTCTACGAGTTTCTCATCCGTGCCGGGAAAGTTGTGGCTGATTGTGGTGAGGCGGTGATTTTGTTCTGTTTTAGAACGACCGGGGTCAAGCAGGTGTTTAGGTAGGACCCATGTTCTCTTCATGCCTAGGTTCCCTCTCATTTGGTCACATACTTTTCCCCACTGATCCCGGGCAAGACGGTCAGCGTGATCGCGGATTTTGTTATCTAATTCTGCAAATCTGAGGCGAAGTTTACGATTGTGCTTTCTTGCTTTCCACCGGCGCTTTATGCTTCCGTATGCCGCCCACAAGTGTAGCAGACGGGAGTCCACAGCGTCTGATGGAAGGTCAGGATCCACCTGTTTGCTGGCATTGCGCGCGTCCGTCAGCAACTGGTGAACCCAGCCTTCTAGGTTATTAGTATCTATTTCAAGTACGGTATTCTCATCTTGAGTGCGAATATGCCTGAAATGATCCCAGTCGGTGATGTATGACTGCTTGGGGTGCGGCTTCATACGCTGAGCGAGAGTGAGCTCAATCTGAATGATATAATGATCACTACCAAGCAAATGGTACGTGCAGTGCTAATTAACATTGGTGACGTGATGAGTGAAGGTTAGGTCAGGAGTGGAATCGCGTTGGACGCTGTTGCGGACCCTGGTCGGGACGAGGGGATCCGTTTCTAGAGTGAGACGATGCGCTTGTACTTGATCCCACAAGAGGCGGCCTTTTTTAGTGCAGTGCGAGTACCCCCATGCAGTATGAGGCGCGTGAAATCACCCACGATTAGGAGCATATGTTTTTGAGATTATTTTTTAGCAAGCGAAAGTAGGAGATTAAAATTGTGGCTGTGGGCCTTAGGATTGCTGTATCCGTTCAGTATGTAAACTCTGTTGCGGAACGCTTAGTGGGGTCAACATCATGAGGGATATTAATACTCTCGAATTCAAGCCTTTCGGCTGGGATATTTCGTTGAATTAAAACTGTCGTTTTAGTGTCATGAGAGTTTTGAAAAGCTTTGTACCCAGGGAGTTTAACGTTCGTGCCAGTTTCCTGCAGTGCTATGATGTTTGGGGGTTTCTCTAGCGTTTGGGAATGCATTTGCAAGGTACTGCGCTTTTGTTTATAGCCCCTGCAGTTCCACTGGCAGACGCGTAGGGACTCTGTGGTGTTATTGAAGGGTCTCGTCATACTGCTGGGCGACAACGGGGGCATACGGAATTGTATTATTAACTCCAGTGACCATCCCGGGAATGTACGAGCGCATTTCTTCGATGTTCGCCTGCAGCGTCGAGAAGCTGGTCTGGAGGGTTTGACAGATATTGGTGTACTCAGTTTTTTGCTGGAGTAACGCCGCCCTGCAAGAATTCTCGATAGCTTCAAATCGAGCATCTATTTGCTCGTCTTGGCGAGGGATCGCAGGGGCGGAATGGGATTCTTCCGTTGCCGCCTTGCGTTTCGGCGGCGGTGGGTTACTGATTGAGGATTCAGCGGCGTTAGTGTCGAGCTTAAGTCGGAGGGATGCATTTTCTCGGCGAAGCGCCGCGTTTTCCTGGCGGAGTTTGGTGATTTCTGATCGTATGGCAGCAAGTTCCTTTAGTATATCGGTAGAGGGGGCAAGGGGCGGGAAGGCTGATTGCGACGAGCTCTGAGAGAGTGCGCTAGACTAGCTCACCTTCTTGAGTACTTTGTCGGAGTTCACTTGCTCTGGTGGTGGCTGCTTCCAGACCTTGGAGCTCCCAGGCGGGCTGTAGGTCGAGTCCCGAACCTCTCAGGGTTGTGATCGAGGGGTGTTTGCGAGCCCCTCTTGTCGGGAGTTCGGAGGGGTAGCGGGTTTGCTGCTGCCGGTTGGTCCGTGGCCCTGGTCTTTTGTTGCCATCTGGGCGTAGGTGGGATTCCGTTTGGGCGGTTGGAAACGGCGAGGACAGTCTGCTGAGCCCGTCAGGTGCGGACCCTCACACACAATGCAGCGAGGGAAACACTCGTGGGGTCTGGCGGGTTCACAGTACCGCACTTGGAACACCGGGTGGTTGACTGGGCACTGGGACACACATCCGGCCTGTGACCGGCTTGCCAGCAGAGGGAGCACGCTTCTGTTTTACGGCGGAAAGGCTTGCATCGGTATACGGCAGAATGATAGCGGACCCAAAAAGGAACTTTCTGACCATCAAACAAGATTTGCACGATGTTTGAAGTGTTTAGACGTTTAGCACTGAGGATCTTCAAGTCGGGGTTGTAGTTGTGGACGCTGTCGAATATTTGCTCGGGCGTGTCTTCTTCCGGAATGTTGAATATTGCGCCTGTGACCGTGTTAGCAGGCGCTGAAACGTGGGCTGGTTCTTCGTAGCGCTTCCCTCGGAGCGCAAGGAAATTAAGTGCAGCGTACTTGTGGGCTCGTTCTTCCGAAGGGGTGCTTACAAGAACAGAGTTCGATACGTGATGAATGCGGATTTGGTCCATGGGGTTTGGCGCAATGCCCGCTTGATGCATCACGGTGTCGGCCAGAGTAACTCGGGAGACAGACTTGAGGTCGAGTCCGCCATGAGGGCGAAGAACGATCTTGATGTCAGTGCTTGGCAACGGAAGGGCAGGTCATTGCCGGTGGAAGGGGCGTTGACTTTTTTTCCGATTCAGTGAGCCGGCAGGTTCGGCTGATCCAGTGGTGGCGTGCCGAGCGGCTTGTCGTCGTCGAACGGCGGCCCATCCGGGTTCTTGCAATTCTTCGGGAGAAATAGCCTCTCCTTGAACGGCGTACTCCATGTCGGGGTATTATCCAGAGCGGTACGCCAGAGCCGGCGCGCGGTCACGTGCAGTCTTGCAACTGGCGAGAGGAGCACGTGCTGGTCTGCCACCGGCGGGTGATCGCCGGCTTGGCAAGCCTAGGTAGGCTTATCCAAGTGTTCGGCGGGGAGAAACGTTCAACGATTGGTAACTGACCTTGCGGTGCGCCAAAACCGATGAAGGTGGTATTGCGAGGTTCCCTGGAACGTCGCGGATCCCGTGGCGCTGGTCAGGCCAGCGGTAGATGGTTTTAGCCACTGAACAGAAGGGTCAAACACGGAGCCGATGTCACACGCGTATGCGCCGCTTGGCCCCCTAGCGGCCTTTTCCAGAGATAAGAGAATGGCCCTTCTCTTCCACTGAAAATTCGCCAGCCCGGACGCTGTCCTTATTCGACGAGAACACACCGACAAGCTACCAACACAACACACACAACACTACGTAGACGAGCTTCCGGGCACAAAAAATATTCATAGTGCGCCCGATACCCCTAAAAAGAACACACCCTCTGGACATGCCTAAATACATAACCACCTTGAGATCTTCCCTGAAACCAATTCCTACCACAGAGCGCCGTCCTTGCTGGCAGGCATGGGCCAGACTCCCTAAGGAGCCTCGAGAGCTGTATTCTAGCACGCTTGTAAAGCATATTATAAGCACATTAAGACTATGGACGGCTCTTATAACCCAACCAAGAAGCCGAGCAACCCATGGGCACAGGTTCAAAACAAAGTTTCTCTCCTCTCTTTCTTTGTTTTTTTACTCGAAACAAATACGAGAAAAGGTTACGTCAAATCCAGTCACACTCTTCCCCGCACTTTCTACTTTGCACAGCGAAGAGCGGTAGATGTGGAGGTCCCATCTTATTGCGTTTGTATCACGCTTTTCAAAGGGAATAAAGTATTGGAATACTTTATTATATTACCGCGTATGTGGTGAGACAGTTGTGAGTGGTGCGGAATTGGCTTGACATTCACGACCGGTATTTAATAAGGTGCCTCCGTTTATAAAGTGCGCTTGCATAAACTTACCCAACGCACTACCACGTCGTTTATTCGATAAAGCATCGAGATAAAGACAATGTTGAAAATAGAAGACGTCAAAGTATCGTTGGGAAAAAAAATTGTTTAAATGAAAACTAGAACCTTTTACAGAGAATTCGGTTTTCAGGCGCGAAACCGTTTCGCGGAAGAGCTGTTTGCTTCTAATTCACAAATGTGTGGATCACAAGTTAAAACCTCGCACTTTGACTCAGACTGCGCGAAAGACCTAAAAAATGATACAACTCCCTTAGCATTCCTAAAGCATCCGCACTTAAGCTTGGATGTCTGAAACTCTCCCGACAATTACAGTTGTCGCCTCGAAATATCAGTCATGAATTATCAGCCCCGCATCGACTGGAATTAGACATTTGCTGCTGTAGTTGGAACCTTGCGATCTGGCAGGGCAAATAGATCTTAATATAACGTTAATTGCAATCCCCCAGACTACCTCCTATCATTTGCTGTGCATCTACAGAACTGAAATACGAAATATATAAAAATGGAAATTTTCTGCTAGTCTTTAACGTAGAGAAGCCAATTTTCACTCGCGGCTAAAAAAAGCTCTTCTTAGGGAAGCATTTTTCCTTTTATAATATTATTTCCAAACACTCTGCCATTTATCTGGAAGTAACCAATATCATAGAAACAGGTTGCTTGTCCGGAATAACAACTTAGCAAGTTGCACCGAAATAACACAAAAGCCGTTGCGCTACCCAAGCGAGCTCTTGTATTTTTAAATCGTTCTTCTTTCATCAGCATTGATGCTTCCGAGGGTTATACTGAAGCACATATTCATTTGCCTCGTACAATACACCAGTCTACATTATCGCCACCCACTTTCGAAGGGCACAACGTTCTCCAGCAAACTTATATTGTATTATGCTGAAGGGGGAAAAACTGTGAACGGAACGCGTATGACCTTTGAATGCAAAGAAAAAACCTTGTTATCGCGTCGTTCTGCTACCTTCTCGATCTCTGCGCAATCAGCTCCATAGGCATTACTTCCTTGCCACTGATTTTTCCTGTTCTTGTTCAAGTGTCGTAAGCTCAGAATCCCTCCGTAACTTCACACGAGTCCGGGTGCTGCATATCCCTCATATTAAGAGAGAAAAGTCTCGTCTTTCCCTGAAGTGCGACCACGTGACACCACAAAAAAATATGCTTGGGGAAGTTACATGCAATCGTTAGGTTCAAGTTCTCTAATCCGTTCTGCCAAATCGTCAGGAAGACATGTTCCCCTCCTGGTTTATTTTGTGTAGTCTTCTTCGGGCAATATATTTTTTCTTTTAAACTGCATAGGTTGCAATATAAACAGACACAGAATAATTTTACGAGAAACCTACATAGAGGAATATATGGTCAAACGACATCGGGACCGTTAAATCTTACATTGGAAGGCATTTGGACGTCCAGCATTTTGAAACATCTGGCAGAGGTTTACGGGACATGCTTAGTATGCAATTTCTTATTATCGAAACACTCTTCAAGGCACTTGAGGCAATTATATCGAATTTTGTAGTAGAGAAAGAGCGTTTTGGATCAAGTATGTGCAGAAGGTTTTTTTAGCTACTGCTCCAGCTATCGAGCAGAGTAAGAAGCGTATGTCTTGCATGTATCAAATATCAATATCCACAGTTATTGTAAAGTAGAACCGTCGCTATCACAATGTAGTGGCTATAACTCGTATTTTGAAATGCCATGGACACACTCACGAAAACCGTTTGGTACAAAAGCCGAGAAAGGTACGAAACCGAGTAATCCTATGCGAATAAACTGTATTTATGGGAACAGAATAGTGGCGTAGTATATGGCATGTTTGCAAATTCCTATAAATTAACATTCTCTCATCGCTTTGAATCACAACAATTCAGATTTTAACAATCTCGCAAAATTGGGGGCTGTGAAATGAAGCCTACATTCGGGTGCGACTTTACTCCCATATTCGAGAATGACCTTCCATGCACCGGAATATGTACACCTCGAGCAAAACACCTCCCGTTTAGGATTTGGTATTTGTGGCTATGATCTTGTTTTCAGGCTTTATCCGCAAATAATTTCACGCATAAGTTGTTACCCTCATTTATGTCTGCCTCCCTATATTTCAGACTTGCTATTTCAAAAGTGTGCAAATTTTACCTTCACTCTACGGCGTTGCACAACAGTCCGCGAATTTATCAAGGGTGAAGATTCGCAAGGCTTCCCTCGAAATAGAGCTCTCATGTGAAAATATTGTTATTCAATTAAAGTTTGGACTAGGTGACAAAATGGCCTCCTGCCCGCATTGCGACAGTGAATTTAGAGAGAAGCTCTTGTAAACCCCTACAAAGGCCGATCAGGGAGGGAACGAAATGTTTCCCGTCTTCTCGTCCTACTTGTGGCTTGCGCTCCGCTTCTTCGGCGGCAAATGACGGGTCCTGCGAAGCCTCACACACGCGCTCGGCGTCTTGGGTGACAACTGCTGTATTTAGTGACACAAGCCCTGCATACCTTTCCAACATCATCTGCAAAAATATTCTTTACCAGGAACACATGTAAAAAGGGGGCTTGGAGGTTCTATTTTTCACAGGCGCCTTATCATCCCTAATGCGGTTTTGATGCTTGTTTTGTGGTGTTTTATACGAAGACTGTGCTTATTGTACGCCTCGTTAACCTTAAACATGCGTTCGGCTTCTTAGGTGAACATTACTGGGTCCTACCTAGGTTCTTTGTTTACGACACGACATTTACCGACAACCAGTAGCTAACCACTTCGCTATAAAAGTCTGAAATTGGTGTGAAAACAGCGCGACGTATATTGTCCTGAGGTTGATTCCTTAAGGCCACAATTTGTAATATGAGCAACGATTCTTTGGATAAACCATAGAAATGCGTCACCATATTAAATGCGATTGTGCTTCCGCTGAGAGAAAACCTGCTCAACTAAGATCGGTAAACCCTTGCAACCTCTTTCAAGGTTAGGTGAACAAACGAGCTTTAAGTGGTGCCGTAACAATAACACGTCCGCGGTAGCTCATTTTCTTTCGCTAATTTTGGAACCATCAACGTCGCACTATTGTAATCCTGACGTTCTTTCCTACTACAGGATAAATTGCCCTGAAAGGTATGACATAATCTGGCATGTTTCTAATTTTCAAAGCAGAAAGAAGAAAACAAAGCACAAATTACACGCACTCGCAACGTCACACCTAAGTGTTGGGAGCTTCTTAGGTACTCTAAGATATTGAGAAACCATGCCAAAATACTTTTCAGAAGAGTTTTCAGAAACAATAATCTTAGAATAAATTAACCCCGAGTGAAACGTTGACCAAGGTCTGGAACGACAGAATGGGTGCGTGAGCAAGAAAGAAGAAACTGCCACTTTTCGCCATACATTTTACGCTGAGAATGCCTTGCTACGGTCAAAGTAAAATTCAAAATTTCAGTATCAATTGCTTTGTAATTATCAGAAAAAATATTACAAATTACCGACGAAGCATTGTTAAATAGCTCGCATTTACTGGTCATTATTGACGTATTTCGCTACTCGTGTGTCGTGGAGTGAAATGCGTCGCGTGTTGCCTGCTATTTGGTAGCAATAATTCTAATCAGGCGTTCTAAAATAACAAAACTAACAATATTAGCCATATCTCGACGTTTTCGGTTGGAAAAATTACGTTTCGGAACAATTTTACACACAAGCTCAGCGAATGGTTCCCGTAAAACTGCGGCAATAATTAGGCCTTTATTAAAAGGTAAGGTTCACATAGCATGTGTACACGATCAACAATAACCTTTTCCTTACACCCCAGTAGGCGGACGTATAGAACGAAGGCTGCTATATGGGAAGTGGTGATGTAAGAAAAGTTTCTTGTGAGTTTTCCGTTTTACAACAATAAAACCTCTCTAGGTCATGGTCAAGCGCAGGTAGCCCTCGTGTCGTAATCTTTTGTATTATGGCGTCCTTAAGTCTGGCTATATAATGACTACGTCTACTCACAATATCGTATATATGGGACATTTAGGGACGGTGGGTAGCCTTTGTAATGGTGAAGAACGAAAAAAGTCAAGGATGTTTTTTCGACCAAAATAGTTTTAATAAAGTTGCTCTTAAGTACTCTTCTACTTTTTACAAATCTTTTTGGACACCAGCTTGACGGGGATTACTTGATATTCATATTTCTTGAGCTGTATGAACCTTAAGGAGACACTCTGCATGTTCACCGACGCCGACGCGAAAACCACTTTCCAAATATGTCCTCGATTTTATGCAGCGGAACTGACTACGCCTCCGTTTTCTGAAGGACCGATGCCCCAATAGCATTTATAAAAAAAAACACAACAATATTTGGCTCAAAACCAGAACAAAATTGTGCACCTATCCAGAGGTCGGCGAACTCACTCATGAGTCCACTCACTCAGACTCATTTGGACTCAAACTCACGCGTGAGTTTGAGTTTGAGTGAGCGCGAGGCTAGTGTGGCATGGTGAGTTTGAGCTTGAGTGAGTTTGAGCCGAGTGATCCCGACTGAGTTTGAGTCCGATTGAGTTTGAGTTCTGAGTCCATTTTGAGTTCTGGGTCCATTTTGAGTTTCAGTCCATTTTGAGTTCTGAGTCCATTTTGAGTTTGAGTCCATTTTGAGTTTTGAGTACATTTTGAGTTTGAGTCCATTTTGAGTTCTGAGTACATTTTGACTTTGAGTCCATTTTGAGTTCTGAGTACACTTTAAGTTTGAGTCCATTTTGAGTTACACTTTGAGTTTGAGTCCATTTTGAGTTCTGAGTACATTTTGAGTTTGAGTCCGTTTTGAGTTTGAGTCAATTTTGAGTTCTGAGACAATTTGAGAGCCCATTTTGAGTTCTGAGTGCATTTTGAGTTTGAG
>NW_027526361.1:144955169-145112669 GCF_048455015.1 Haemaphysalis longicornis
GGGAAAAGTCTCCCCTCTTTGAACTGTCGAGGTCAACAATATTTCTGTTATTGGTGCTTATGTCGACGGTAACCTCGGGCGCTCTAAATTTGGCTTCAATGAGCGCTGAGCACGCGAAAAAAGTGTGATAAAATTTCTGCGGGTAAAATTATGGCTATGCTTGCAACCGTTATTGTGTTGCTCAGCCTTACATTGCTTATTCTGTGACAAACCGTCGTAATAGTAGTAGTAGTAGCAGTACTATTAGTTATAGTTCTCATCACGTAATAAAATTACTGACTCTGTACATAGGATATAAAAGCTCATGTATTATACAATTGAATTTAACCCACGTTGCCACAGTACCAGCTGAACGCGCTACCACGCTGCTGTCTCTGCACGTTGACAGCGGTCTATACAAAGTTCATAATTTCTTCATAGCACATACCCACTCACAACTCCTGATTGTTAAAAACCTGTCGTCATAACCGAGTTACCTGACTACACATCATGCTGTGGATTATACGCATAGACCCCACCGATCGAATTGAAATTCTCGACATGACTTAAGGAGAAGTATTCACTATTAACATACGCTGCATACTTATACGAGCGACAGGGGCAATAAGAAACCGGACAAACCATAACAGTGCTGAGCAAAAATGTAAATTCATCGAAGGAAAGCTCAGAGGGACCAGCATCTTCAGGCGTAAAACACGTCAACAAATTTCAGGAGTGCGCAGTTGGAGTTGCTAATAAATTTGTATTCACCTGTGGTGAATCCAATGACGGGGCGGGGTTTCAATCTTAGTTTGCGGGAAAACCGCAATGTTTAGAATCTACTACAATCGCGGGCAATCCAGCAGCCCACTGCTCAAATGCAGATGCAAGCCAAAGTTAAACCATGCGTCGGTGCTATCACGCTCAAAGAGCGAACGGGTTCGGGAAGTGATTGAGGCCGTCAACAAGTACCTGAGAATTTTATCAGCGTGGCCACAAAACCACTTTGTAATAAAGAGATGGCAATAATAAAGAAAAAAACCGATGGCACAGGAGCCCACACGCACGATGATATTGTGTTTATCTATTTCAAAATATTCGACACTCAACGTGTGAGGCCTATAAATAATAAGCAATCTTTGAAGAAACGAGTTGCTAGTTTGAGCACGATCGTTTTGTTTAACTTTTTCTATTTTCCGATTAGGCAGTGCACGTCAGAAATCTTCATTAGGATCAGATCACGTTCTGGTATATGTGGCGAATGCGCAGTTACATCTTCCGGTCGACTACGCCACTTGTAGGGCCGCTAGCACAGTGCACTGATAAAATGGAAGCTGCCAGAACGAAGAACATCAAAAGGCCTATACCAACCACCCCTTAACCACTCCTTTGTTATCTTTATTATCAAGAACACTACAAAAATACTTCAAAAATAGTCAGCCACTCTTCATATAACGGGAATGATCCGCCGAGTACGCGCCCAAAGGTATGGCATAAAATAAGACAGAATTAGGCTCGTTCAAGGTTTTATAATCTCATGTGTCGCCTACGTAACCCCCTACACGATCCTCCAAGCAGCGAGGAAACCTAAATTAACACCTCATATTAGATAAGCACAGAACAATCTCCAGCATTGCCACCGACGACGTCCACAGAACGACTTGTTGCACTAGGGTTACATATCCACGTAGAAGAAACCGACCGTTGACGTTGTTAAATCGGTGAAGACCATCTCACTGTACAGGTGCTCCAAACGTTAAACGGAGCACTAGAGCAGTGACCGGAGCGGACAAAACTTGCCAGCGCGATCTACGAATTGGTGCGCAGCAGATAGCGACAGTGCATTCGCACATCCGGACATAGAGTTTCGTACTAATATATACACTAGGGTGAAATCTGGCGCCACAGTCTACTGGGCAGGTAGACCGGGCAGACACGTTCCTCTTGTCCTTGGCATGGCTCATGAACAGGCAGAAAAGTTGGCTCTGGCTGCGAAAAACCGACTCTAATAATGTAGAAGGTTGATCAAAATTGCTTTGTTATTATAAAATTGAACCTTTATGCATGAGCGTCATGCACAATGAACAAGAAAAAATGCTACCCTTTTTGGTGGATTTTCGCCTCGAGACAAGAAAAGGCCATATGGCTAGCTAAGCCAAGCAGGCGAGGAACGCCGCTAGCGGAAATGGCGCCACCCACGGCGGCCGGCGACTGCAGTGAGATTTCCCTCTAGTATATACTAGTATGAAACTTTGGATTCGGAAGGCCATTCTCGAAACGCTGATGCTCGCCTTATCACCGGCCCAAGCGAAGCCGCGCTGCTGTCACCCATTCTCACCGGGGGCGCTTCCAACATAACTTAGTGTAGTTTATGCAATACAGTCGACTTGTTCTGAAGTAGCTGACCTCCGATTGGATGGCCTCCGCAATTCTCTTGAGCATCCATTAAAATCATGGAAGGAATGAAGCCAATACACGCATGAACTGCACGTTTTTATTCAGTCCTCATGCGTTTTGTTGAGGCAAACATGGTTAAGGCCGCCGTTGATGAATGATTCACGAGCGGTTACACCTCATGGCACAACAAAATTATCACCGGGGTAATCGCTAACACCGTCTTGGATATGGAGAATTTGGTAGCATTCCCACCAAAATGGGACCCATATGGCACTGAAGGTTAGTTTTCTTCGCGAAGCAGGCAAACAGATTCGTGCATAAAGCATTGGAAGCACTCCTGGCGAGTAGGGAAGACAGCAGCGCGGCTTCGCTTGAGCCGGCGATAAGGTGAGCGTCAGCGTATTGAGATGGGCCAGCCGGAAGTGCCCAAAAACTCTCACTACCTCGGATGCATGTATTCATAGACCGTGCTGGCATGACATTTGGCCCATTCCGGCCACCGCTCGCGAGCTTCGTTTAACTTCTGGAGCACATGTACAGCCAGTGTGACTCGGCCTCCCGAGGACTGGTCGAAGAGGTCTACCCTTTCTAAAGCTTAAGCCTCTTACGAAAACAGAAAAAGCCATCATGGTCTTTCCACAAATCAGGACGATACTGAAACTTTCCCCCGCGGCAGTCGCTTTTCTGATAAAGGCTAAAAGCTAAAAGCGGCCATGTGTTGGAGATTTTGGCGCATGTTAAACATGCCCATGCACTCAAAATTAATCCCAGGCCCTATAATACGGCATGCTTCCTAACCTGTGTAGTTTGGGGGGTTAAGTTCCACAGTCAATCAATAACACCAAGATTGAAAATTTACCCCTTACCGAGAAACATGCACCCTGAACACCATCAAGCACTAATTGGCCCTACATTGACACCACTGAATATGCCCGTTATAAAGTAAAGACTGCAGTTACCACCATACCCTACACCTTCCTAATTAGATTAACATTGCCGAAGGCAATGACGCAACAAGCAGAAGACAAGGCAATCCCCCTTGCAAACGCCCAAGCCCGAGTATCCATCCTCACCATGGACTGCCAAGGGGCATGCACAAATTATGCCGCAGGGAGAAATTCACGATTCCTTCAGACATCAACGCTCAACGCCTGCCTAGAAGAAGCATAAGAATCATCCAGGGCCCCACCCACTCCTCCCTCTTTTTCTGCCGATGCCAGGCGGCGCACGCCTTCGCGCGAGATTTTGTCAGCTGAGCAATACTGTGGGAAGACGAAAGGACAAGACACAACCTTAGCACGTACCAGGCCATCGCAAAACCTTACCGGCTAGGCCGAAGGCGATAACCTCCAGCTTCTGAGGCACTTACCCTGACCCAACCGACTTCTCTCTGTCAACTCCAGACTGACCCGTACCCACATTGTACAAGACTTCGCGTTATACACGCCGCCCTTCACGATCCTCTGTGCAGACACTGCACTGTATATGCCACGTTTGACGACATGTGATTGAAATGTCGGCAGTGGGAGAAAGAACTCGGCAACTCTTCCCTAGGCGGACAACTGCAGCTGATCGAACAGGCCAAGACAGCGGGTTGCTCTAATGGCGCCGTAGACTGAGGCTTGCGCCCACACGAACTTCTTTTATTTGAATAAAGTTGTAGTCCCTTTAAATGGCGTATTCATGGGAGGTTGTGGCCGTTACTACACCAGGGTTGCCAATCCTGCTCTGGTGAGGGAGTGCGTTACCGGCAATGGTGGACGGTGTCAAGCTGCACCCCAAGCCTCATTCCGCAATTCCATCAATAAGCGGATTTTTAAAAAAATTTAATCCGATGGGAATTGTCGGGCACCGAGATTCGAACCACGGTCCGTCTGGCGGATGCTCGACCTCTACGCTACCGCTGATTCGGGAACGGAATGATCAGGAGCGAGCAATGGAACGGAAGATGATAGGTGTGGCATTAAGGGACAAAAGAGAGTGAGTGGGTCAGGTAACAAACCCGGGTTAAGGACACATAAGTAGAAATTATGAAGTAGAAATGGACGTGGGCAGGGCATGTTATGCGAAGGCAAGATAATCGTTGGTCATTAAGGGTAACAGAGTGGATCCCTAGAGAAGGCAAGCGTTGCGGCAGGCGGGAGAAAGTTAGATGGGCAGATCAGATCAATAAGTTTGCGGAGATAAATTGGTCGCAGTTAGCACAGGACCGGGGTAATTGGAGATTAATGCGAGAGGCCTTTGCCCTGAAGTGGGCGTAGACAGGCTGTGAATATTACGATGATGGTAGTCCGTTCAGTAACGTTGTTTCATGATTCTGATCAACGCACGCGTGAAATAGTTGAAGCGGCTGAGATGCAATTAGGTGATTTCGAATGCGTCAGCACAACGCCGATAGCCTTGTCAGTAAAGGAAGCAGTGTTCTTGAAAAAGAACTGGTTATGGTTGTTCCTGACATGTGTGAAACAGCACCGCGTTTATCTGTTATCTCTTGTATGTAATTCTTCTCTGTATCTCCTATCGACTATTTTTCATGTATATATTTCACGCTTGCTCAATAAAATTTAGTTGGAAGTTAGCGCGTGCCCCTGTCTCATTCTATGTCCCTGTAGTTTTTAGCGCTTAAGAAGTAGTTATGGAACACCAACTAGCCCGAACGCAAGCCCTTCTTCAAGTAATTTCTAGTTCATCGGGCCCTTTACACTGTTTAATCTCCAATCCTTCCCTGTTAGTAACGCTGATTGCCTTCTCGGTTTGCCAGTCCCAGACCCTGTCCTACTGCCTAAGAGTCAGGCACCTCTCAAATCACTGCGCTGAATGCCACGGGTGCGAACCCTGCTTTTCAAATTCAGTCACGTTGTTTTATGATTCTGATCAACGCACGCGTGAAATAGGTGAAGCGGCTGAGATGCAATTAGGTGATTTTGAATGCGTCAGCACAACGTCGATAGCCTTGTCAGTAAAGGAGGGAGTGTTCTTGAAAAAGAACTGGTCATGGTAGTGCCTGACACGTGTGGAACAGCACCGAGTTTATCTGTTATATCTTGTGTGTAATTCTTCTCTGTATCTCCCATCGACAATTTTTCATGTATATATTTCACGCTTGCTCAATAAATTTTAGTTTGAAGTTAGCGCGTGTCCCTGTCTCATTCTATGTCCCTGTAGTTTTTGGCCCTTAAGAAGTAGTGATGGTAGTCCCTCTCTCTCTTTCTCTCTCTGTCTCAGTTGATTGACAACGAATCGATAGTTTTCGATGGGTGATGTGCCCACTTCAAAAAATTGGTCAAGCTCTAGTTGGAATCCTAAGCCCCTACAATACCGTGCACCCCGTAACAGCTAAACGTGATAACACGTGATCGGAACATGTGCGCACCGGCAGCTTTAGGGAAGCGGTGGCGTGTGTAACCCTGCTTGATGACATAATTCGCGCAGTAATCTGAAGAAACGGAAGCGAATAATGATGCGCAAGCACAGGTCAGCAGTGATAAAACACGTTGAAGCCTTTCGCGCCATCAGAAAACAAAAAAAAAAGAAAGCTACGAAAGCAACGTAAATGCGATTCAGCAGGAAACTGTAGTACGTATTGCAACGGTAGTGTCAGGGCGAGTACGTTCAGGTTAGAAGCATGACCAGGCAAAAAAATAACGAAAAACCTAAGTTTTGCAAAACGGATAAAAAGAAGGAAAGCATAATTAATGGGCCCTAGAATGAAGGACAAGAAGCGTCTTTGCTTCAGAAATCATTCTCGGCGTAAGGTGCCAATTAGCGTACTCCTGCTGAACGACTCGGTGAACTCTCATTAGCTCCTGATCTGCTCATTGCGCGCCAATGTGCCTAATTGGCAGCGTTGCCTGTTGGCGTCCTCAGTAATATCGCGCGGTCAATCAATCATATGGCGAAAGAACTTCACTTCGAAGTATAGCTGCTTATCAGTAAAGCTAGCTCATCATATCTTCGACAGCACACCATGCGGAATGCCAACCTTGTAGCTTCTAAGGTGTACACTATAGCCAATGAGAGCAGAGGGGGTCGTGTAGGGCTGTTAAAAGTGGACATTTCAGGGCTGTCCACTCTCGCCCAGAAGCCCCTCATGTCCAGTGAGCAGTGGTGGAAACGACTTCTGATATCCAAATGAGCAGTTAGCGATGATGATGGTGGGGATGATAATTTTGTGCATGTGTTAAGTTATTAGGCTTCGCATGCTTTTGTATCTTAATAAAGCATTCCACTAAGGAGTCTTCAAAATATGTGCTTTTTGTTTCCCACAGATTCGAAAACTAATGTTTTGGTGGTAAAAGAAATATTAGGAAGTGTTGTAAAGCATGTGATAGGAAAAACTAGCCTGGTTAAATTCTAGCACATTTCATGGCTCTACGCTCCCTTAGTACTCTTCCGTCGAAAGCCCAGTTTAGCTGAATTGCAAGAAATCATCATCAGCAGCAGGAGAAGATGCAACAGCAGCAGCATCACCCTCCCTACGCCCACTGCAGGGCAAACGCCTCTCCCATAGATCTCCCATTATCGTGGTCCTGTGCTAACTGCGGCCAATTTATCCCGCCAAACTGCTTGATATCATCTGCCCACTGAACTTTCTGCCGGCCCCTGCCACGCTTGCTTCTCGAGGTATCCACAATGTTACTTAAAATTAACAATGGTTATCTTCCCTTCGCTTTATATGCCCTTCCAACAGCCATTCCCATTTCTTCGTAATTTCTAATACCTTCTCAGCACACGTTTGTTGCCTGACCCACTCCGTTCCCTTCTTTTCCCTTGATGTCACACATACCATATTCCGTTCCTTTGCTCGATGACTCGTAGTGAGTTTATGTTTGTGAGGTTAACGTTTTTTTAAATATACGCAAGAAAGAAAGAAAGAAAAAACACGCACGGAGTGGGGATCTCGATTTGATCTTGAATGCCTTACCAATTCGGCTGTCTGGGTGGCTATCTGGGTACAGTGGTGGCCTAGATGTAGCGCATCCGACTCACGTGCAGAAGGAGCGTGGCTCGAATCTTGGTGCCAGACAATTCCCACCAGATTTTTAAAAAATCCGCGTATTGATGGAATTGCAGAATGGGGACTTTGGGTGCAGCCTGACCCCGGCGACCATTGCCGGTAACTCATTCCCTCACCAGAGCAGGATTGGCCACCCTGGTGTAGTAACGGTCACAACCTCCCATGAATACGGCAATTAACCCACGGCCCGAAGTCTCCAGTGGCTGTGAAGCTACTGACCATGGCGGCCGTCAGACCTGTCACGCAGCACAGGGTGCTACGAATACCTGGACCCGGGCAGGGCGCCATTGCAATCTCAGCCAGGTAACGTTTAGCACGAGAATCTTATCTAGTGAAACGAGTCTAGAGGTGTCGTTCGAGAAATTAAAGGGCATTAAATTTGGTGTCATAGGGGTTAAAGAAGTTAGGAGAAAAGGTGAAGCCTTTAAGCTGCTGAAATATGGACACGTTCTATGTTTCCGTGGTCTAGTGGACTGAAGAGAACTGGGAGTGGGATGTCTAGTCAATAAAAGCATAGCTGGTCACTTAGAAGAATACTAATGCAATAACGAAAGGGCAGTCAGTCTTGTACTTAGGCTCAAAAGGAGGTGCGAACTCAAGTGGTACAGCGCTACATCCAGCCACGATGACCAGGTAGTGTAACGCTTCTATAAAGATAAGGAATCGGCAATGGCTAAAGTAAAAACACAGTATACCGCAGTTATGGGAGATTTCAATGCGAAAGTAGGCAAGAATCAGGCTGGAGACAAAGCAGTTGAGAAATATGGTCTGGGCAGACGAAATAGTGGGGGGAGGGATACTAGTGGAGTTAGCAGAAAGGAATAACCTACGAATAATGAATACCTCCGTCTGCAAACGGGAGAGCCGGAACTGGACGTGGAGAAGCCCGAATGGGGAGCACAAAAATGAAAGAGTCTTTATATTATGCGATAACCCTGGCGTCGTGAAGGATCTGGAAGTGCTCCGAAGGGTAATGTGTAGTGACCCCCGAATGGTAAGATATCAAATTAGGCTAGATTTGAGGAGGGACCGTAAGAGCCTAGAACGCAAGAAGGCGATTAATGAGCTGACCGTTAAGACGTAAAGTCAAGAATTCAGGAACGCGCTGGAGAACCGACATTCAGCTCTTACCAAGGAAGCAGAGTTTACGACACAGGAAGCCAGCGACAACATTCCACGCATTATCACGGAGTGTGCAGTAGAAGTGGAGGGCACGATGGCAAGACAGGATACTGGTAAAGTTTCCCAGGAGATGAAAGATCTAATTAAGAAACGGCAAACCATGACAATCTCAACCCCAGCTTACAGAATAAAACTAGCCGGGCTTCAAAAGTTAATCAATATGCGCAAGACAGCTGACATACGGAACTATAATATCTAGAGGATCAAATGCGCTGTAAAGAACAGAGGTAGCCTGAAAGCAGTGAAGAGGCGTCTTGGCGTGGGTAAAAAATTACACCCATCTGCCCGAAGGGAACCATGAGTAGAATGCGGAGCGTCATGGGGGTTCCGTTTGCGTTTCCGTTATGTTGGTTAGCCAAATTTGGTGGAAATGTAGTGAACCCCGTAATGGTCATATATCCTACTCATGGTTCCCTTCGGGGAGATGGGTCTACTTTTCCTTATTGCATGCGTATATACAAGAGTGAGACGAGATTGAAGTGGTACCTGAAGGCCTTTATTTAGGTTTGCACGTCTTCTTACTTTGAGTATGACGGCCTTATGGTCGCTAAAGTGCACAGTCAGTGGATCTCGTAGCAGTGGTTGTATCTAGTCGTCGCCGTTGCAGTTGGTAAAGACTAGATCGATACACGTTCCGTGGATTGTAGTTGGCTCTCTCGATACGCACTGCAGCGAGTGACGCGATGCCATGAACTGCACTATCCAATCGCTGTTGCTGATGTCGACATTAAAGTCTCCCACCAGACCGAACGGATGCACCGCGTCTGTAAATTTTTTTTTGTAGTCACCCATTGTCTCGTTGATGTACCTTTCCACGTTTGTACGCGGGAGGTTTGGTGCGAGGTACATTGTCATTGCGCTTATGCTCTACCTTAATTCCGTCAGCACACTCCCTGACGGGGCTGTTGCTTCCATCCTACTTCATCTGTAGAATCACGGAGTCAAGCGCAAGCACGACCGAAGTTGTTCTTGTTGTTGTTGTTGTTCCTCTTCTGTAGCGCGTACCCAAGTAGGGGATTGGCCAAGAAACGGTGGTGTTGCGACGCCAGACCATGGTCGACGCCGCGGGACATAACCCCGAGCATAAGACGTGGGGGATTGGCCAAGAAACGGTGGTGTGCGCACGCCAGATCACAGCCGACGCCGCGGAACATACCCCTGACCATAAGACGCTGCGCATCTAAAATCAGATATATGCACTTACAGACAAGCAAGGCAATATCATCACAAATAGGGATAAAATTGTCACAGTAGCCGAGGAGTTCTATAGGATTCTGTAAAGTAACCGGGATATCTATGATAATGCCTCACGAAAAAATAGTTCAGAGGAGATAGACATACCACCAGTAACGACCGAAGAAGTAAGGAAGGCTTTGAAAGAAATGAACGGGGGCAAAGCACCTGGTGAGGATCAGATAACAGCAGAATTCTGGAATGATGGAGGCGAAATTGTACTTGAAAAACTGGCAAACCTGTATACGCAATGCCTGACGACCGGAAGTGTACCGGAATGTTGCAAGAACGCGAAGATCATCCCAGTCCACAAGAAAGGTGACGTGAAGGACTTCAAGAATTACAGGCCGATCAGCTTACTGTCAGTCGTCTACGAGGTACTTACCAAGGTAATCGCTAAGAGAACTTCTGCAACCTTAGATTTCAGTAAACCTAAATAACAAGCAGGGTTCCGTAAAGGCTATTCAACAATGGACTAGAGTCACACGATCAATCAGATGATAGAGAAGTGCGCTGAGTATACCGAACCCCTATATATGGCATTCATAGATTATGAGAAAGCATTTGACTCTGTAGAAACCTCAGCAGTCATTCAGGCATTACGGAACCAGGTGGCAGATGAGCATTATGTAAGAATACTAGAGGACATCCAAAATGGGTCCACAGCTACTATCATCCTCCGTAAGGAGAGCAGTAAAATACCTATAAGGAAGGGCGTCAGACAAGGAGACACAATCCCTCCAATGTTATTCACAGCGTGTTTACAAGGAGTATTCAGAACATTGAATTGGGAGAAGGTTGGAGTAAGGGTTAATGGAGAGTACCTCAGTAACCTCAGATTTACTGAAGACGTTGCCTTGCTAAGTAACTCGGGGGACGAATTGCAAAGCTTGCTTTCCGCACTGGACAAACAGACTAGAACCGTAGGCCTGAAATTATTAAGCAAGAAACCGCATTAATGATCAATAACCTCGGGACAGTACAGCCGTTTGGGATAGATAGCGAGGCAGTGTAAATGGTACGCCAATATATCTACCTAGCCAAGTTGTGGCCCCGGATCCCAACCATGAGACAGAGATAATTAGAAGGATAAGAATGGGGTGGAGTGCATACGGCAGACATTCTCAGATAATGAATGACAGCCTACCATGGTCCTTGAAGAAGAAAGTGTGTGACAGCTGCACCCTGCCGGTACTCACCTGCGGGGCAGAAAATTGGAGGCTAACTAAGATGGTTAAACTTAAATTCAGAACAATTCAGCGGGCAATTGAGCGGAAGATGATAGTTGACAGGAGACAGGAAGAGACAGGAAGAGAGCGGAGTGGATCAGGGAACAAACGCGTCTTAAAGACATATTAGTAGAAATTAAAAAGAAATGGATGTGGGCGAGGCATGTAATGCGAAGGCAAGATAACCGTTGGTCAATACGCGTAACAGCGTGGATCCCTAAAGAAAGCAAGCGTTGCAGGGGGCGGCAGAAAATTAGATGGGCAGATGAGATGAAGACGTTTGCGGAGATAAATTGGTTGCAGTTAGCACAGGACCGGGGTAATTAGAGATTAATGGGAGAGGTCTTTGCCCTGCAGTGGGCGTAGATAGGCTGGTGATGATTATGATTATGTTGAGTTTATGTTGAACTTGTTTAATCAGCCTCCAAAATTCTGCCCTGTAATTGAGTACAGGTACGGTGCCGCTATTATACACTTAACTCTTCAGGGACCATGGTATGCCGCTACTCATTATCTGAGAATTCGTGCCGATTGAATTCAACCCAAGTCTTATCGTCTCTTATTATCTCTGCCTAATGATTGGGTTCCGGGGTCAATATGTGGCCTAAGAAGATATGTTTACATACCACTTCCAGTGCCTCACCAGCAATCTGAAACCGCTGCGCTGTGCCGAAGCTATTGAGCATTAACTTATTCTCTGCCTAATACGTTTCAGGCCCACTGTTCTACTCTGTTTTCCCAGTGTGGTAAGCACGCTTTGCAAATCGTCCCCCGAGTTACTTAACAAGGCAACGTCATCAGCATATCTGAGGTTACTGAGGTATTCTCTATTAACTCTTGCACCAAGCTGCTCCCAATGCAATGTCCTGAATACCTCTCCTAAACATGCAGTTAATCAGTAGAACGGACAATTGGGCTAGTTGGTAGCTGTTCATCTTGAAGGTGGAAGCGCTCACAAAGCAGGGACGAAAGTAGAAAGAACATAGACGACACTGCGCTAACTCGCAACTATTTGTTTATTGAAAAGAAACACAAGCGCCGTGTCGTCTATGTTCTTTCTACTTTCGTCCCTGTTTTGTGAGCGCTTCCACCTTCAAGATGCAGTGAATCCACTTAGAAAAATTGTGTTTCCTTGCCTGACGCCCTTCCTTATAGGTATTTTACTGCTCTCCTTATGGATGATGATGGTAGCTGTAGAGCCATTGTAAATATCCTCTAGTATTCTTACATAATGCTCGTCTACATGGTCCCGTCTTGCCTGAATGACCACTGAGTTTTCGACCGAGTCAAATGCTTTCACATTATATATAAAGGCTCTACAGGTGTTGAGCTTACTCCGCGCATTTCTCTATCACAGGATTGATCTTGTGAATATGGTAAATTGTTGCAAACCCTTTAAAAAACCCTGCTCGTTCAGTAGTTTCACTGAAATCTAAGCTGGCAGAAATTCCGTTAGCGATAACCTTGGTAAGTACCTTGTAGACGACGGACAATGCGTATTGCCATGCATATTGCTACGCGACTCTCTCTCTCTGCTACAGGATTATTTTTTTCAGCAAAAGCAGGATTTACCAGAAAAAGCTTTAATTCGCCACAGTAGCTCAGTGCAAAGCTGAATCTGCACTATGGCATTAGACCTTCAATTTTTAATAAAATGTTACGTATTTTTGTACTGAAGAGGGTCGCATTCGAGCATTCAATAAACTAACAGCCCGCATAGACAGAGCGAGAGTAAGCATACATGCCCTCCGCTAAAACAACCCTAAACAACGGAAGGTAAACGTACGACACGGGTAGTAGTTATAAAATTGTTCTTGCTGGAAGACGCAGCTTCATATGCAAGCAGCTATAGACGCACTCGCTAAAAATAATTTTGCACAATAATGAAACAATGTGGCTGGTTACTCTATTCATGGCACACGTGCACTATACCAGTAATGTATCACCAGAGAAAACCGCAATGGTTTTCTTATCGAAGTACCTAACGTAAGCTCAGTGTACCTGTAAACCCGCAACGGCGTCAACGTACAATAGCTAGTAATTTCCTTGCTTGTATTAAGAAGAATTCAAGCGGAGTCGCTGGCCCACCCAAAATTACTACACACCATGTTCCCACAACAATATGAAGACACATGCCCCTTCTGTCGCCAAGAAAAAGGCACCTTGCGACACGTCATCGCAGAGTGTACGTCACTCAAAGCCCCCATCCCACAAATCCCATTCCCAACCACCACCCCCCTACCCCCTTCCCCCAAAGAGCGATGGGAGATACTACGGTCCAGCCCCACCGCAACGACCCACGCGGCCCTAGTGGCCCGGGGCCTGGAGGTGTTGGCCGTTTATGGGCCCTGTGAATAAGGGACCACGCCGTCGGAGGCCGCCTCAACGGTGACCTCAAGGGCTCGAATAAAGTTCTATCTATCTATCTATCTATCTTGCTTGTGACCACGGCTCAATTGACCCAATACGTGTTTCTTCCACACTTTTTTTCTGATTAGAAGGACGTTCAATTCTGGGGCCATACCATGCTTGCACAACGGGACCTTTTGCTCATAGGGCCACTTTTACACACGCAATTATATTCAATCGTTCACCTAATGCCTTTTGTGTTTGTGACAGCAAAGGTATAACACTTTATTTCGAAGCAATTTATCCCTGTGTACAATGGTTGGTCTCACGGAGTAATGTCTTTTTGTGCTGTGGCAACGTTCGGGGCATCAAAAAGGTATGGGAAGTAAGGGTAGTTGTTGCGTTGTAACGGATACGGCGTCGCCTTCGGGCAGTGGTTTGAGTTGCAGTGACTACCTGCCTCTTTGTTCGCCGCTGTGCATGTTTGTTGTCCTTCCATCCTCTTCCCAGGCATACTTCCCTGGCCTTCCACGCTTTACAGCTGCCGCGGATGTAGGCGGCTGCAGAGTCTACCTCCGTAGACACGTAAGGAAAGCACAAACATGCTCTGGGATAAAACCGGGGACCTGAGTGCCGTAAATAACCTTTACACCTCAGCGAGAGAAGAAACCACTGATAACATGCAACAAAGTGGGTATCAGTAACCCACACAAAAAAAATTAAAGCAGTTCCACTCAACGATAAAGCTGTCAGAAGTGCAGAGCTGTGATTCGCTGGCAAGAGGTCATAGCGCCCGCTCATTGCTACCCCCGCTCAAGCTCTTTCCCCACATATCTCACTTCTCTGTTGATGAATTGAACAGTGGTTTGACTAACGCAATTCAAACTTCCCGTCTTCAAAGTGGTAGTGCTCCCTCTGCTTGGACACGCTCGAGCGAGAGTTCTGTTTTTTGGTGCTCGCTTTCATCTCACACGCGCCGGAGCCTTACTGCACTGTTTTGAACGCGCGTCTTTCGCGGCCACTTTTTTTGCTTACTGTGGTAAAATCCAACCCACAGAGCGTTCCTAACTAAGTGGACGCGGGGGTTTCCGGTTAATTACACATATTTTACATCACATGTACGTGCAGTTTTCATTGCGGGAAAAACTAGGGAGCTGTATGACAAGTACCAGTGGTTCAGAAGTTTTGAACCCTACAAACTGCTTGTATAAATGGTATAAACTTGTATAAACGGTATAAACTTGTATAAAGGGTATAAACGGCATAAAGTGCTGTATAAACTGTTGTGCTCCGAAGCTTTTCTGTCACGCCGTTATGCCGCGGGGCTCCGTTTGGGTCTGTTATGTCGCTGCTTCGCCTGATTGCGGCGGCGGCGGCGTCTAGACATCGTGACAACGAACACGCTACGACGAGAAGATGGGACCCTAAAGTGTTCTGCACTTACAAGTTCAGAAGTCCAAAATTTCTGTTCAATGCGAATCATCCTTCGGCTATGCAAAAATATCCTCTTCGCCATTGGCCACGAAAATAAGAATTCTAGTATCGACACGAAATACATTACAGCACTGCTAGTACTGCAGGTACTACATGTAGCGGAGTAGTAGATGTATAATTCCCCATATTAGCTTTTACGCCACCGCTATTATTACCCTTGTTATGTGGTGATAGTTGCCCAGTAGTTATCTACCTGTGGTTACAGGCGAGTAGATCCTAGATCGCTGGGCGTAACAGGGTATTCTATCCAGCCAGATGCCCAAATAATGATAAAGTACTGAAACAATAATTTGTTTAAAACAAAATAAGAGGTGCTCGCAAGTGAGCGTGCTACGCTAAGAATACCCGCGTTTATGTGTGCTGCCCGAATACACAATTTCGGCTTGATTTTTTGGTGTATACAATATATAAAACACTGATCTTGTATTGTGACAAGTTCTAACTTTCCAAGCCAATTGGGAAGATCGCGTACTGACCCTGCTTTGGTACTTCCGAATAGCTCAATGCTACCGCTTCCTATTCATCGATTCATATTGCCTACCTGGTGTATGAAGGAGTTGACTTGTGTTACCAACGTCAAGCGGAGGTTTTAGGAGCATCCAGTTATCGTGCCAACACTTTCGCCGGCATGTAAAAGTATCATTAAAACCTTTCTGCCTTATCAAAACGTACTATGACTAATCATAAGGAAGCATGCATGCACCACCCACTAAAATTAGAATTATCAAAAAAGTGCTGAGCAAGTATGTTCTGTATGTAAAAGTTACGTTCCCGCTCAGAGCGATGCGTGCATTCTTGTTTTCAAGTTCCTGCTAAAAGCACGCAATCTCCACCAAACTACACGGGCGCATGTGCTTCGAAGCGCGAGACCTTGCTAAGGCGCGCTCACGGGGATTTTCGCCGTCATCGCTTTCCGTGGTATGGGCGGTGCCATTCAATGCGAAAGTTTAACTTTGTTAAGTTGGTAGAAGAAGAAGAACTTAGAACGCAGCTGAAGTCTGCAAAAGGCATGTTGTGGAAGCTTTGAAGCTGAGACCGACCGGCGCAAACGCTCGCGCACAAATTACTTCATCTAATTGACAAACCTGGGCAGGGACGAAAACCCACGAACGAGCTTGGACAGGTACCTTGCTTAACAAATTCTGTACGTTGATTCAATACACAACAGGGCATTCGAACTACTCTAAAATGTAAATTGCTTGCTACGTGGAGACAAATAAATCACAAACAAAAGAGTCATCGCTTGTTGTTTATATTTCAGGTACGGAAACGTGTGGCTTGTTTGTGTTTGGGCTCTGCCTCACGGGGGATTTACGGGATGGCCGAAACTTACCTACATAATCGGTGGTGCAATGTGTAAAGACAAATGTTATCACAGAACTTGTGCCTGCCTAGATCATAAGGAGATACAGTAGTTATCTTTCATTAATAGGCGCTGATGTAGAATCATAAACATTGTTCTTGTCGGTATTGCTTGGACCACCTCAAATAAGCCTACATTTGTTCGTTTATGCTAAAGTAGTAATAATTGACATAGCCTGAAAAAAGAAAAAAATACCATACCACGAATTTTTTTTCTATTTTAAACAGGCACATGTGTCCACAAAAGTTATTCGTGTGAGTTTTCTACCGAGTTTTTCACAAGAGTTTCGATTATGAAACCAAGGCCAGCAAATGTTACGCGCTACCAATCAGCAGTGACCGCTCAGGTCACACAGTGTCCTGATCGCCGGCCAAGTGGGTTACTCGGTCTGGGCACGCCGTGGGCCGACTCCCCTGTGCAGAAATAGAGGCTGTGGCGCCGAATTCCGCAGAAAACATGCGGCCACAATAGAGGAACAAAAACAGAAATTCAACCCGTGTATCCGGACTCGCCTCGTACAGATGGAACCCTACAGCAGCCAGGAACCAGGGCCCCTGACCGGTGAAACTGACCAAATTATCATGACGGAATGTAACATCGCAATAGACGACGACAGACACCGAAGAAATTCACGAGACGAGGGCTGATTCTCAACTGCAAATCAGACGGCGCTGATTCGCAACTGCGAATCACTGCCCTTCTTGTGAATTTCTTCTGTGTCCGTCGTCGTCTATTGCGCTGTTACATTTCATCATAAATACGTACCAAGTCACCCAACTTTCCATCTTGTTGAACAAACAAAAGTTGATGGATCAATCAATCAATCAATCAATCAATCAATCAATCAATCAATCAATCAATCAATCAATCAATCAATCAATCAATCAATCAATCAATTCATCGATCAATTCATCGATCAAAAATCAATCAACAAATCAATCAATCAAATAATCAACCAATCAATCAAAAATCAATCAATCAATGAATCAATCAATCAACCAATTATAAGATACAACCCGGCATTGCAAGGTGCTGCTGGTGCAGTGCCTTGGGGGTCTGAGCTACGCAAGCGCCCCGACCCGGTTAGGAGTGACACGTAAAATAAGCGTAGGCTTGCCCCGTCCCATACTTTGCGGTTAACTTGCTGCTGTGTTGCATTCCCAGCAGCCAACTTGTGCATTTCTTGAAAATTTGAATTACGCTTGTGCAGTGAGCTTTTCCGAAACCCCCAAAGTGTCTAAATAACAGCGACTGTGTTACTTCAAACAGGAAAAGAGATCGAAAATGTGTCGTTGTCTCATGTACCGTGAGTTTAGACTGTTTAGACTGCACCAAAAAAGCATCTCGTGACTCGTCTATACAGTGTGCGAGGAATTCTTCGGCTCACTTAATATAAAATTGTTTATTTGGTCACGTTGGGTGGAAGATGGCACAAACGTTCCGGCGGCTCACGAAATGGGAAAGGCTTTTCGTGAACGCCTCCTCAAACACAGTTACCTTTTGAGTGGAAAAATGTGGTTTCCTTTTGGGGCTGCATGGTATTTGTCCACCAAACTGCTAGTAGAGCTTGCATCCCTCACACAACCACCACTCGGTAATTGTAGCTGATTAATTGTGCACGTAAAAAGGACGTTGTTGTCTTTGATTAAAACACGCGTCTTAGAGATAATACTGAAACCTACATGAGGAATTTCAGCATAATAATACAGAACTGGCAATTAGGGGCGTAAAAAACTATGTTCTCGCTGAATGGGAAGTTTTCGTGGTGAGGAGAACGTGGACGCGTGCCGAGCCATATTCACAAAAACAAGAAAAGGTGCAACACCAAAACACAGTGCCTCGAGTGGCGTCCAGTGGCTCTCCTGCTCAGCGTTGCAACCATTTCTAGAGCTTCGTCACACGACACTTAAAGAATAAAGACTTCGCCGGAAGAGGGAGGAGCGTATAAAGTTATGAGGTGGATGAATAAATCCTTTGTGTGGTATAAGTTTATATTCCTGATACCAAGGGCAGTACGTGGTTTGAGTCCGGCTTTTTCTCGTTGAGTTTTCCAGTCTTTACTTAGAATTAAAATATTTCGAGCTTTGTTTGTTTTAGTGTTTTTAAATAATTGCGCAATCATCGTCAAGTTAGGTTAGGTTACGCTATGTTTCCTAAGCGACAGCAAAGGGATGCCAGACTCGGCATTTATTTCGCGAAACGTCACTGGACGTCGGTTTACCGGAGTGCCGATTCTTCCGTCCGACGGCACTCCCAACTCAAAGAGTAAAGGTGAACTAATTGAATGTTTCGTAGCCTTCGACATAGGTACATGTAGAAGATGCACGCAGTGGATTTACGCGCGTTACGTAGGTACAAGGCCCGGTTCAGGATGTTTGCGCAACTGCCGTAATATCTTAAACAAATGAAGTCATTTCACGACTCAGCCAACCTAACTGCGTGCCGCGCCGGTTTTTACGTCCATAGATCACGATACGGCTTTTGGGCCGGTAATCTGAACGAAGCTTAAGAAAGCAGAACACCCAATAAGGGAAGCACAAACGTACGTTTACTTAAACTTAGCCTCTTGGTGGTGAGCCAGAACACTCGTGTAGGCCGGATCATGGTGACCGGGATCATATTAAAAGGATGAAATGGAAAAAGCATGATGACAATATTAGAGAAAACCTTCGAGAATTGTGGGCGAACGCGAACAAACACTAAAGAACAAAGACTGCTTTGCTGTCCTCAAATACTTCAAAATGAATATCTTTAGTAGTCTTTTAAAAGCAACAAAACAAAATGTGCTGCATTATCGGGGCTAATTAGCAGTGTACAGCGTGATGCTTTGCGTCATTCAGGAAGCGCTGTCACGCAATAGGGTCACGCCCACGCTGAACCATACGTGCAACCACACCTTTAATTAGCGAAGTATTCTCTTGGAGACCATTTATTGTCGCGAAAGAATGTCGGCTCGACGGTTATCGGCTTGACCCACATGTTGCAGCAGAATCAGCCTACTCTAATGTAGATAGCGTAGCCCGGTGCACCATAACTGCGTGACAAATGTCCGGACATATTTCGGGCAATACAAATACAAAATTTTCTGAAGGCTCACGCAAGAACCCGTAAATTTTGTTTTACTATGTTGGTTGGTTTGGTATTCACGCGGTTTCTGCATAATGCTACACTTAACATGAATCAAGCTGACTACGGTTGCGTGCTTATGGGTGAGTCGTGATTTAGAAGTTCGCGCCTGCACACAGCAGCACATAATGACAGAGAAAATTACCGTGCGCTGTATAAGAAGCTTTTACCGGCATCTAAATATATATTAGCGCATGTTAGCATGATTGTATTTGATCAACAACTATAAACACTACCAGAAACATTAGCAAAAGAGCAGTTTATCTATGAATCACACAGGAAGCTCTGTCATCTCAATCGCTCAGAATGCCGCTGTATTGAGAGTGCGTGGGAACACACTGCGGTAAAATTATTAAAAATTGGTTGCATAAGCCCATTGAAGAAATTGTAACACGCGGAAATATTTAAAAAATGTTAAATGTAAAACGACAAGTTTACTTAACGCAGTGAATACCGAGATGCAGTGACGTCATAAATGAGCTGCTATGCGAGTAGGCCTGAAGAAGTTTTGTTTTTAAAGTGTAAGAATGTGTTATTTTCATTACCTAGTGTGCTCCCTGCCAAAATATTCGCAAAAGTAACCTACCCCTCCTACATACACATAAAATATGGCATTTTGTATGGTTGAAGTTATCGATATTTTCGGATAACACAAATAGCCTGCCTAAAACGCATTGTGTAAGGACTCCCAAGGGGCTGCGGACGTTAAGAAACCAAGACCGGTCCGACGACTACTGCTGTTTCGGGGCCTGTAAAGGGGAAATGAAACTGTTTTTCTGGCAGAGCGCAATGTGTTTTTCTGATGAGAACGACGATGAAGATTGCATTATTTAAACACAGAGTCGTATAGGAAGCAGAGCGAAGAAGTACTAAGTATAGAACGTATTTGTACAGCATTTAAAGAATAAATGTCAAAGCAGACGCTTTTCATATGTCATTGCCAGCAGCTAGATCTTACCATATATATTCTTTGTTGGCATATTAGGGGTCACAAAAC
Source organism: Haemaphysalis longicornis (assembly GCF_048455015.1). Lineage (NCBI taxonomy): Eukaryota > Metazoa > Arthropoda > Arachnida > Ixodida > Ixodidae > Haemaphysalis > Haemaphysalis longicornis. The sequence goes on from NW_027526361.1 coordinate 144,975,536, forward strand.
GCGCCGCTCGCGGCGTAACGTATTCGTAGAAGATGACACCTCCGCAATACTTGTCTTTAAGAAAATATGTAAAAACTATGTGGCTCCGAGCTCGCAGGGTTACATTTTACTTATAGGACAACAGAGAATACGCACACTGGTTCACCTTTGTCCGCTCTTCCTTCCACATTACATTTTCGCTCTTCTGATCCCAGAGAAACCACAGGGGTATGTGGTGCCTATTAAGAAACTGCTGGCCACATTTCATCCTATCCATACATTAGAGGGAATATGAGCTTTAAAACTACCACAAAATGCTAGTCACGCCCCCCAACCTTTGAAAATGTGTTACTGCATTGTAATACTATTCGTCAATCTTAACCTATTTCGGCAGCAGGATGAAAGGTGTTCGAGTTGGTGTTTATTCATCTCGAAAACAGTCACGGAGAGGTAGTTTGTGGCAAGGTCAACATCGGGCAAACAGGAAGATGCCTGAACATACGTTTACAGAAACACAAAAGTTCGCTGTTGGGCAGGCCTCACCCGAACCTGGCTTCATACTGTAAAGAGTGCCAGGTGTAGGGGTGGAATCCCATTTTTGAAAAAAACACCCGTGTAGATTAGGCACTGGGTACGACGCAAAGCGAGATTAAGGAAACTTGGAGAATCAGGTGGGAGGGGGCGATGTGCGGAGTCATCCTTTGGTGAGTCTGCAAGGCGCAGAGTTGGCGTTTTGGGGCGACACGCGCGGTGATAGCACACTATACCTTATAGGTTGTATTTTTTATGTCTGCTATATTTTTTTTTAAATCTCGGAATAGGTCTATTTCAGTAGCTTTATGCCGTTTAGTTACCCTATATAATTTCTGCTTATTAATAAATGCTGTGAGTTGCCAATAGCGCGTCGTCATGTCTATTTGGATACACAGTAGAAGGGCCGGAAATTCAGTAGAACATATTACGCGGAAAAAAGTCATGCACCGAACTACGGCATGTGATATTTTTCTAAACTTGGGCCTTGGTCAGTGAGCGCCTTTAGTCATTAAGGACAAAAATAACAATGACGACAGAAATCTTTCTTGGGCTATTCAAATGAAATAATGCACATCTGTCGCTGTGTTTGTTTGTGTGTCTTTCTTTCTGTGTCCCTCGATTTTTAAGCTCGGGCAAAAGTTGAAATAATTCTTCAATTTGAAGTTTTGTAGGAGACACCTCTACAAATTTCATTCTTGTCAACATTATTCAGCTGAACAAAGAAACTGGGCGAATCTCATATTTCAGGCTAAACATAAATTCATAGTTGGTGCTAGCAGCGTTCTTTTGCTTAAACATAGCCGTAGCCTAATTTTTGAAAAAGTAAATGAAGAACTTGCAAAGCGTAATATTGCCACCAAATACAGGAAAAGGGATCACGCTGAAGCCTTGGTCTCTAACAACTTTTCAGGTCCAATTGCAACAAAAAAGTCAAAACACACGGTGCGCCAGCAGTGAGGACAAACACGACAAAATTTAATTGAATTAAGCTTACCTCAGTTGCGTTTACATTGGAAGAGCACAAGCACAGGGGAAGAGGGCGCAAGGTTGGCGGGAGAGTTGCGAGACAGTCACGTGGCACGAGCAACTGAATGCTATCTTTAGTAACGGGACTAAGCCTTTGCATCATTCCGAAGTACGGCTAAGCGAGTTTGACGGACTTCCATCTTATATTGCCACCATCTATATTGTTGGTAACAAAGCCATACTAGATTGTAGGCAATAATTGAAGCGTGCGTTTTTTTTTCCGGTTCTATAGCACAGCTCCAGTGAACACAGAGACGCAGTCGCGATGAAGAGACTTCTTTAAAGTGCGTCTGCCGAACTTTAAAATGGTGACAGATGGTTTGTAGGCTGTCTGCCTAGAGCGACCAAACGATCAATCGCTATCATAACAGTGTAGCACGCTGTCGACGGAAACTATGGTGTACGCACGGCTAAAGTCTGCCGTAAACACACGGTGGATCCCAAGACTTAAAAGAAACTTAACGTGTTAGTGTGAGCGGCAGTGTTTTTGACCCACATGGCGCTTGTACTCTCAGGAAGATTTGGTAGTATGTTTCAGAATGTAGCCGAACTATGTCTGCATGGATTGTGATGAATGAGGGCGACAAAATTTACGGGAAGGTGATTTCCGACCCCATTAAGGATACTATATTCCTGCAGTCAAAGGCCTCGCTAGCTTGTATATCCCGAGTACAGAAGGCCTGTCGAACGTCTTCGTACGTTTTGAGAGTCACCGTACGGTCCACGCAGACGGCAAGATTTAGGCTTTGGCCAGTTGTAGGACTTTGGCAAACGAAGACAACGCTTTGGGAACAGCATTAGAGTTTTCCTGTCCCCGCAAACTATAGATTGGTTTATTAAAGCCTGCACTTGGGCGCGTACTTCCTTCGACATTAATACCGTCGGCAAGACTATTTTGTAACAAGAGTAAAAGGCTGCCTGCACTTTGATATGTGTGCTGTACCTTTTGTGTGCAAACATTCCTATTTCTCTCCGACAACGTGGTGGCTTTAATGTACTGGACGCCATCCAATCTAGCTCTATGTGTGCACTGTTCCTGCAATTTTATCGGCTCCACTGGCAAAGTTGGATGCTTTCCTTGAAGCTCTCTCCAGACACTTTCTTACCAATAATCATGTCATCTTGTATGTTTCAATGCCACGGGCCCAGTTTTCTGATTCCGGTGCTTGGGGTTTTTTCTATATTAATAACAACGTAAATATCCCACCTCAATGGCAGTCTGGTATAATTTCCTTTTTGCACAATTATGTACGTAGGCGTATCAAGATGGTTGGAAATAGGTATTACGGTAGTCGTATATGTTCTCTTCTGCATGCCCGGAATTTTTTTTACTGCAGGTTCGGATATTGTGTTCGTGATGAGTTTCGTTCATGCCGTTTTTAATATATTTTATTCTCACTACATTTTTCATTTACGTACACGACCTAGACGAACTTCCTACACTGCGGCTAAGTTCCTTTTTACATATTATTAACCTTGATAAACTTTAACTTTACATATACATTGATAGGCAACAAAGAGTGTTTGTGGCCACAAGAAATCAGTAAGATTTTTGTCTATTCTGAACAATCCCTTATCCAGCTTCTGTCAACAAGGTGTGCTCTCGACTTTACTGGGCGCAAAGGAATGCAAATGCGTGAAATTGGCTGGGTCCGGAAATTTTGCTGTTTCTCACGAGCGTTTCTTCTCGCTTGAGGCGGTCTTTTTCGCTTTGCTAGTCCGTTGGCCTAAATCTTTTAGCATTCCTGAGGTGTGGATGCAGTTCCTGCCCGTAAAAGCCATTTGTTTTTTCCAGCTGTTTTTTAGTGGCGAAGCCCCTGAGGGGCTCGGCCTGTCTAAGACTCCTGTAGTTGTCGTCTCATGTAGTCACGGTACCAAAACAACAGGAAACTCGTTTTCAAATTCTCGCCTTCAACCGCAACGCGTACTAAAAGTAAAATGCATAAAGGATAAAACTGGTTCAGAATAAATGAAAAGGATGTAAAGATTTGTAGAACGCTCCGTGTCTGGTTCAGCAATCATTGAGCACAAGCCGAAGCTGTTTGTAGACGGGTTGTAATTTGTGTTACACTCAAAGACAACGGCTCTTGACGGTTGGCCGGATTGGATCGGGTGGTCGGTCGAAACAAGAAAACGCATACTTTCCAAGGTGCCGGATCCGCGTTGCTTTCCGAGAAGGAGCCCCTGGACGAGGCGCGGGCATTGCACTGCGCTTGGGGTGCCCCGGCCCCTTCCACAAACTGGGGCAGATGGGGCACGCAAATTTCTTAAATCCGACTTAACGCAAAGAGGATGCCACCGCCTCAGCAAGCCCGTGATTGCTCCTCCCATTGCTGCTTCTGCGGCGCCCAATCAGCGTGAGCCGCGTGGCAAAAGAGATATTTACAATGTTTCAATAAACTTATATACTGCATACTTCTACCCTGCCGAGGTTTCACTATAGTGGAGATGGCGAGGGATATTTATCACGCTTACAATTTGGTTCGTTTCGGCTGGCATTACTCCAGAACGATACCTGCAGACATAGTGCCTTCGGCGCAGCTATTTGACCTAAGGCTACCGTGTTAGACATTTTTTTAGTGTGTGCTTTGTCTTTTATTTATTGTCATTTAAGGTTCGTTTTCCTCGCAATTCTTGAGAAAAGAGCACAGTTTAATGGCTGCTTTATTGGTACGGTATTGTTGTCGTGGTCTCGGCGTTCGAAACTGTAGCAATAATTTCGGTCCAAATATTGCCCGGACAATACATTTTTTTGGAACGTGTATTCTTTCTGCACGCATGTGTAGCCAAATTCCAGTCGTTTTCTCTTTCTGTTGGAACCACTGGTTGGTCGGAGGCTAGGCGATGGAATACAGCGCATGTGCTGATCGCGTTGAGAGGGAGAAAGAAAAAATGGCAGAAAGAACATGAGAGCTACCGCAACAGACCGCGCATTTGGCGTGCGCGCTCGGAAGCTGGCGCAAAATAGCAAGCGTCCAGAGATTCCCCACGTGATGAAAAACCCTAGGTGTTTAGGGCGTACCGACATTCACTTCATTGGTTAAGTCGAGTACGAAACCCATGCGGTTCCTTTGCTTTTCAGGTTAATTGAAGAGTTCCGTAACGGTTCTTAATCGGTACTATGGCAAGAAGGCGGTGATGTGTTCGTCTAAAAGAAGATGGGCGTACGGCCAAAATGATGCGCCAACTGCTCAAGTGCAACCTCCCAGTTCGCTTCGGTCAGACGTATCCAGTCGACCTCGCACTTGCTATTTCCGATGGTTTACTCTTTGAGGTGCTACATTTTGTTGACGTTAAGAATTTATGTATGCTTGTGGACCGCACCTTAAAGTATTTCCAGAAATCTCACCACTCATAGGCCGCACCGCAGAGTGCGGGGACCTGCATTTTAGCTTGTATCTCAGGGTATAAGCAAATCGGCTGCCGTGGATTGCATCTTCCGTGTTCGAGCTTCCCATGTAGCAGCACAATTACCACCTGATTAGACGTCGGTTTGTTACACCACCCTATGTATGACGTCAGTTTGTAGGACCCATTAATCGTTCAGCACAACCCCACGCTTACTTGTGGTGTGCCTTATGTTTCCGTGATAATCCAACGCACCTATGATGTGGTCCCCAAATCATTCGTTGTCCATCAAGTGGGCTACCTTCGCTTCCAGCGTATTGAAGGTGGCATCCTTTCTCTCTAGGTCAGCAATGGCCTCTTGAAAATTAGAATTCGTCCGTTTAGTACCTCGGTGGTGGAGGTCAAAATACAAATCCTGTCAGCGTGAAAAAACCCCGATGTCGGCGCAACTTCTTCATGCTCGATGTAGGCGAATATCGACTTTCTCACCGGTTTTAAAACACAGCAACAATAGGTAACGTGAAGAGGAACCACAAATTACGTTGTTGATAATGAAGGCTTCAAACTTTCTTTCTTCTTCTCTTGCGCATTCTCGCGGAACCCGCGGTCGACCACCACAGCAAACTCTTTTTCGCTCTCCTGCTACATAACAGATACGTGATTTTATGCCTGTAGGGGGAAGATCTTCAACGAAAAAGAACAGGAGATGATTTTCAAACATTCTTCACCCGCATGCATCGTGGAATAAACAAATGCTGAAGCCTCTCGTACTCTGCGCTCGACTTTTGTTTGTATGTCTGCCGAACGATCGTGCTTACCCAGATGGAAAGTTTCAATGTACCCTCGCTGCTACTTTACTTAGCCGGGGTTCAGCCACAATGTTTTGCAAACACAACAAAGAGGATCAGGCTCCGCCTCTAGAACGGAACAGTGGAAGAGGAGCTCGGGCAAACACAGATGATCTATGAGTTTTTTCTAATATTTACGCCGATATCACTTATTGCAGCGCGCTTCTAGTTAGACGCAAGAATTAAAGAATGTTATGGAGTGCGAACCGCAATATGTATGCACACAGTATTTTGCAGTGCCAAAATAAGGAATCTTGAGGCCAGAGGGTTAACTGCGTCTTGGGGGATGCTAATGACGACGACAATGATCGTGACGATGGTTACTCGATCGAAATTTTGAAGTTCTTGAAGCTCATATGGTGCGGTCTGTGATAAGTAGTAAAATATACACAATTTTTGTTTTTAATTTTTCTGTCTTCATTGATAATGTTATTTATTAACATTACCTGATTTACACGTTGATCTGCTTTATTAATCAGTTCATTCCAAATTCATGAGAAATTGAAGAGCTTCATTGGCAAGCACCACACGCCACAGAACAAAACAATTCGTTTGCTTTAAAATAACAAACGTTTCATTAGGTAATCCAGCTTCAGTTAATCAACTCGTAAAATTTGACAAAACGTTGGTGATGGTGATGATTATGATGCTTTGCCGAAAGGGGCCATGAAGACAATACAACTTTGTCCAATTTGCAAGAACTAGCCTTTGGTAACTCATTGACTGGTATTCAAGCCACGAAAGACATTTTTAACAAGTTAAATGCAACAAAGATTCAGAAACCTTAAAATTTCGCGGTGCTGTGATGTGCTGTGGGCAGGAGTGGTGTATTAGGTGCCAACAATATAAAAATGTTGCCCAGTATCTGCTTCTTTCGTTTTCAAATGTCGGCGAAAGACAATGGTCGACTGGCTCCCTTTGCCTCCCTTCTATTTCCCGCTTACCTCTCATGTTGGTCCTGTCGTTCTCGTTACTCCCAAGATGACACGCTAGCGGTTTGCTCAAGTCAACTTAAATTTACCGCGTTTTACTGCTGGAAGTCTGGTGCCTCAATGCCAACGCTACCATACGGCGAAGACGATCGCGAATCGAGGCGCCCTATTACGTTTATAAAAGCACATTGATCTACTGCCCGAGTGTTTCAAGCGGAACGCAGATCTGGTTTAGTAGAACCTCCCCTTGCTGTTCCCATGTGATTTCTTAAATGCCGCCGGGAGCTATATTAGCGCGCGCAACAGCAGGCGATGGTGTTCTGCCAGCGATGTAGTATTTTATTTAATAACGCAAAAACCGGACATCCATAATTTTGTTATTAAGGGAACACAGCAAATATCAGTTATGAATTCAGTTTCCGCCCCCAAATTTGTAATACTTTGTTCTTGTTCTGTGCAAAAGTGAACACTGCCACCAGACATAGACGATTACATTTGGCTGTTGCTATGTAAGACTATTGCAGCAGATTCAGTTTCCCTTTGACCGGGTGGCTGAATTGAGTCACAGACAGACAGCCAGCCAGCCAGCCAGCCAAAGAGACAGACAGACAGACAGATAGATTAGAGTATCTGCGTTTAAGTAGTCCAAGAAACACTTTAGTCTTTAAACTAGCTATGAGTGTGTTAACTTCACGTCATCATTCATGTGATACAATAAAAAGAACCTGAGCCCCACTACCTTCGCCCACTCGTGGATTTTGGGGTGGCTTTGTTCGGGGGCCGCCAATCGCACAAACGAGACATCTGTATTATCATAGAGAAACTGCTTGAGAGTGGCTGGGGTGTAGACATTGCTTGGCATGTTTTGTCTTGGTTATGTGTTTGCGGGTCCCGATAAAAGTGATATTAGTTTGACAGGGTCAGAACAGCCTTTTATTGTTACAGGGACAAAATAGTTTCTCTAAGTAACTAAACTTGTTTGTTGTGTTTGCTATCTCTCTGGGTTTTAAATTCAAGATCTCTTGTGCGTAAATAGTTCAGAACGTTCTTTACTAATTTGTCAAATATGTGTGTGCTTCTATTTCCTTTGGTAGCGAAACGGAAGCGTGGGGACTGCTCTCGTACTGAAAATACCGGATCCGAGCTTGGGGCATTGGCGGTACTCAACCCCAAGGTTGCCTATCACCCGTAAGCTACGTACACAGTAGCGTCGCCGCGCCGTGCCGCGCGCCGCTTGTCGACGTCGGCAGCCGCTGGAGACCTGTTTTCGCCGAGAACGGTGCGTTTTCCTCGCCGCAGAGCAAAAGGTTCCTATAGGCGATCGCCGGGTGGCGCTGCACTCCCCCCGGAGGGGGAGTACGCCGGAGCGGCGGCCTATTCGGCACGTGCTTTTAGGGGCGAAGCTCCTTAGGGCGTGGGTCTGTCCATCATCGACGTATGTATGTAGCCACCTCTAGTTTAGTTCTTGGATTGTTTACTAGAAGGCGGTACTTGTCTATGATGAAAAGATGCGCTTGGATTGTTTACTAGATGGCGTGGCTACCTCTAGTTTAGTTCTTGGATTGTTTACTAGATGGCGGGGAGCGTTGTAATAAAATCCGTTCGCTGTTGGCGCGCGCTCGGAGTCGCCCGATGGATAAGGCTGCAGATGTGCGAGCCCGCGAGGCAGAAGCGCTCCGTGAAGCTGCGCGACGCCGCCGCCAAGATCCTGCCGTACGAGAGCGGGAGGCCGAAGCGTGTCGTCTGGCTGCGCGACGAAGCCGCCAAGATCCCATCGTTCGAGAACGAGAGGCCCAAGCGTCACGGCAACGGCGCGAGGACCCTGCCGTACGCGAAGCGGCACGGCTGCGGCGCGAAGAGGATCTCCAAAACGTCAGACAACGGGAAGTGGCGAGAAAGCGCGCGTATCGGCAGGCAGACCCCGATGCAGTGAGAGCTCGTGAGGCGTCTGCAAAACGCATCAGGCGAGCTCAGCCCCAAGGTGCCGACGCGCGGTTTAAGCGAGACTTTCTAGACGTTACGTTCGGACACAGATGTAGTGGGCGAACTTCCACTGAAGAGTCACGGTTTTACCGATGATTTCCCCTCAGGAGCTTCGCCCACTCATCATCATTCACCTCGTGGATAGGCTGTGAATATTTTTTTCGCTGCGCGGGTGCTGCATTTCTCGCGCTAGGAAGAGGGCTGGGTAAAATTTTCTTTCGACTTATGAAAGCATACACATAAGCACGTGTCCAGCAAGTTCGGTTTACACGTAGAGTAGCTACTGGGTCCATTTTTGCCGGTGCTTGTCTTGTCGTCTGCTAGAGACGCGTCGTCTGCTACGCGCCAGTCGAACGGCCGAGTGCCCCGGCGGTTTCACGGGATAAAGAGTGCTATTGTAGGCGACCCTTGGTTGGTCTTACCACCTCAGTCATCGCCAAACGACTGCGACTGGTGAACGGCTTTTCAGCGCCCTAAGCAGACGCCCCTCGGCCCGCTCCTCCGCGTCTGGCAAGTGCACGCACAGCTCGCAGCTCGCCCTCTCTCCCGCACCGCCTGTGGCATCTAGCCTCCTACTCACGAATGAGAACAAAAAGCGAACGCCGGCTGCGCGAGCCACTTAAGCCAGCACGTACAAAGAGCGCGGGAACACTCCTCACTAGCCCTAAACGAAAAGATGAAACTGAAAGCGAACAAAAAAAAAAAACCCATAGTGTTGCATGGTCAGCTGCCACGACAGTAACAAGGCGAAAGAAGAGGATCCATGCCTTAAATCGTGCATTTTCCCCGCGAAAGCGCACCAAAAGGATAGACGGTAAGCATGGATCACTGAAGTTCGAAAGGTGAAATAAGTTGACACATTTTTGTTTGTATCTGTGTGCTTTCAGTTTACATTACCCGGCTTTGAAAATGCGAACTAGTGTTCTAACGAGTCCTCCCCTCTACACTTTTTTTAATGCATGCTGCCAATGATTGTTTTCCGCTATAATAAATTACCTTGGGAGTTGTTTAGATGGTGCCGTTCGGTATCGTCCATATATAACACAATAGGTTGACATTTTGCATGGGTGAAGAAAAAATAGTTTCTAGCGATTTACCTGGCTGTAGTAGCTCTGGACCGTCTTGTCATTGTGACTTGTGTTCTGGACGGGATTGCTGCGTTGTTCGCTTTTTTCCCACATTTAGAAACACTGGTAATTAAAAGATGTATACACCAAATTCTGTATATTATAGTAATTAAAAGTTATACGCCACAAGCTGTTCTATTGTTTCCGCGAACTGTCACGCTAACCCATACTTGTACTCCAAGCGGGTGACAAACATTGCGAACAAATATTTCTTCAAGGGCAAGTAAAATGAAAATGCGGCGCTGTCAGCGCACCCCTTAATTAGCGTGTGCCTTTCTAATCGTGTTTATAGGATGCAGCTGATTGTTTCAAGAGTAAGAAATAACCTATTAACCATATTAAATCACGTTTATCTTACATTTCTTGCAAGCGTCAGTGTTTCTGCAGTCCAGAAAGTCCGGATGTCAGAAGCGCGAGCACGCGAAGGGAGTAACAAACAAGAGAAAAGTACGCTGTGACCACCTGAACAGCTGTCGCCTTGCAGAAGAAAAGAGCAACCGACGACCGCCGAACAACGCGTTTCCCCCATTAAAATCGTCGGGGCAGTCTGCCGGTCGAGCGGCGGGAAGCAGGTGGCGCGTCTGTAGCAGACGACAAGACAAACGTCGACAAACATGAACTGAGTAACTACTATACGTTTAAACCGAACTTGCTGGACACGTGCTAATGTGTATGCTTTCATAAGTCGAAAGAAAATTTTACCCAGCCCGCTTCCTAGCGCGAAAATTGCAGCACGCGCGCAGCGAAAAAAGCACGTGCCAGATAGGCCGCTGCCCCGGCGTACTCCCCCTCCGGGGAGAGGGCAGCGCTTCCCTCGCCCGGCAAACTTTAGCTTCGCCTCCCTATAGGCTCCGGAACGATCGCTGCGTGGCGCTGCACTCTCCCCGGAGGGGGAGTACGCCGGGGCGGCGGCCTATTCGGCACGTGCTGCATTTCTCGCGCTAGGAAGAGGGCTGGGTAAAATTCTCTCATGCAAAAACCTGCCCTTCTTTGCCTCTATCAAAGCATGTTAACACTCCTGGTCATTTGAACAACTGAAGGCTACAATTCTTGAATCTAGTTTTAAAACGCATCACGATCGCGAGGTTCGTGAGTCCTACCTTATCTATAAGTTTAAATCAGCGTCGTTTGGCATAAATGAAAGTAATGCGAAATTAACGTGTCTTTCCTCCGATTGAAATTTCAGCTGCATTTCTACGGCTAGTGTTATGCCTGTTCATATCTTTCCCTCAATAATATTCTCCCATGAGTTGGCGAGCTCCCGTAGTTGGGTATAGTTTCGTGCTAGCACGACGTTTTTTAGCACAATAGCTTCACTGAACCAAATTTGACGAACAAGTCTTGACATTGTGTTCTGAGTAGGAGGCTGCAGTGCCATTGTTAGCTTTGATATTCTCACCTTGTAATTATATTGTGAACGCGAGCGTGTGTGATTGCTTTCATGACCTCTTTCTTTTTTGAATTGTTGTTTTCTTGTATGCGTTGCTGACCCCCTCGGCATTCCCTGAACTGGCACCATGCGCCGGCCAGATGAATACCACCTGCTGCCGCGTCATACGCGTGCACCTGCCTGTTTTCTTTCTTTTCATGATTTGTTTGACCTTGTGTTTTTTTTGCATACCAATGTACACTCATGTCTTCTTCGAAACTTTTTTGTTCCGCGTGATTAATCTTTTTACCCATGTCAAACACGTGCATGGGCATATCTTGTCTTGGCCCCTCTTTCACCGCCGTTGCCACGGGGGAGGGAAAATTACCTTGTTAATTTTTCCGCCTGCTCTTTGTATACCAATGTAAACTCATTTCCGGTCGAAACTGCTGACCTACTGCTTTTGGGTGCGACACTTGCCTCCCACCAACAGAAGTCACGTGTCTCCTGTTTCAATGACCTTACCCGGATTCTTAGAACGGGTGTGTATGGGCAGATGTGCGCCTTTTTTGTGCATTTGCATATCTTCTTTGGAACTTCTTCGTTCCGCGTGACTAATCTGTTTTCCCATGTCAAACACGCGCATGGGCATATCTTGTTTTGACCCCTCCTTCACCCCCGTTGCCCCAGGGGAGAGAAAAATTACCTTGTTCTTTGTTTTTTATTTTTTAATTATTAATTTTTACTCTGTGTTTGGTTCTTCTCTCTCTCTCTCTCTCTCTCTTTTTCCCATGTTCGTGCCGCGTGACTGTGTGTTCTTATTATCTTTTTTATAATTTATTTTCCGGCTCTCTCTTCATTCTTTTGCTACCCACCAACCATGATCCATTTGTACAAAGTCTCCCTCCTCTTACCTTGCTCTCGCCCTTGCTACATTTTCTGTATATATATAACTCTGAAACCAACTTATTTTGTACTCTCAAGAAAGGGATTCCTCTCCCTGAAATGTCAGTAAACTTTTATTTTTATTTTTATTGTCCTGCTCGTGTGTCTCTGTCTCTACTAACCATATCTATATACATACATATAGGTATATATATATATATATATATATATATATATATATATATATATATATATATATATATATATATATATATATATATATATATATATATATATAGTAGTAAGGAAATGAGGGGCTCGTTGAGGAAAACACAGAAAGATAGGGCAGCAGTATACGACGCCAAAGGAGGCATAGTGGTGTGGTTAGGCTCTTTTCTTTTTCACTATGGTTAATGAAGTAAACATTTTTTTTAATATACAGAAGAAAGAAAGAAAGAAAAACACGCGCCCAGAGTGGGGACCGAACCCACGCCTTTCGATTACATGTCGAATGCCTTACCAATTCGGCTATCTGGGCGACTGTGTTCTCCTTCACTTTCTGGGCTATTTATATTTACTACAAGTGTATCTGACGCGTGAGATACACTTGTAGTAAATATAAATAGCCCAGAAAGTGAAGGAGAACACAGTCGCCCAGATAGCCGAATTGGTAAGGCATTCGACATGTAATCGAAAGGCGTGGGTTCGGTCCCCACTCTGGGCGCGTGTTTTCTTTCTTTCTTTCTTCTGTATATTAAAAAAAATGTTTACTTCATTAACCGTAGTGAAAACGAAAAGAGCCTAACCACACCACTATGCCTCCTTTGGCGTCGTATACTGCTGCCCTATCTTTCTGTATTTTCCTCAACGGGCCCCTCATTTCCTTTCTATAATATTCTGCGAAAGCCTAGCGAGGGTCTCGGTTCTGGCAGCCTTGATGCCTAGGTAGCAAAAGAGGGCTTCCCGCCAGTTATCCGCTCATGACAGGCTGTAGACGCTCGAGTCACGCCCCGGGGGTTGAAAAAGAAGGTCCCCTTCTCCCCATGTAGTCAGAGTGGCGCTGGCTACCACCCTCAAGCGTCAGATACACTTCTAGTAAATATAAATAGCCCAGAAAGTGAAGGAGAACACAGTCGCCCAGATAGCCGAATTGGTAAGGCATTAGACATGTAATCGAAAGGCGTGGGTTCGGTCCCCACTCTGGGCGCGTGTTTTTCTTTCTTTCTTTCTTTCTTCTGTATATTAAAAAAAAAGTTTACTTCATTAACCGTAGTGAAAAAGAAAAGAGCCTAACCACACCACTATGCCTCTTTTGGCGTCGTATACTGCTGCCATATCTTTCTGTATTTTCCTCAACGAGCCCCTCATTTCCTTACTATATTATTCTGCGAAAGCCTAGCGAGGGTCTCGGTTCTGGCAGCCTTGATGCCTAGGTAGCATAAGAGGGCTTCCCGCCAGTTACCCGCTCATGACAGGCTGTAGACGCTCGAGTCACGCCTCGGGGGTTGAAAAAGAAGGTCCCCTTCTCCCCGTGTAGTCAGAGTGGCGCTGGCTACCACCCTCAAGCGTCAGATACACTTCTAGTAAATATAAATAGCCCAGAAAGTGAAGGAGAACACAGTCACCCAGATAGCCGAATTGGTAAGGCATTACACATGTAATCGAAAGGCGTGGGTTCGGTCCCCACTCTGGGCGCGTGTTTTTCTTTCTTTCTTACTCTGTATATTAAAAAAAATGTTTACTTCATTAACCGTAGTGAAAAAGAAAAGAGCCTAACCACACCACTATGCCTCCTTTGGCGTCGTATACTGCTGCCCTATCTTTCTATATATATAGTATAAGTAAAGAGTCGGATACACAGCAAGAACAATAACACACAAGGTTGACTTGCGTAGCGGCAACGGGACTTGTCTTCATCAGAGTAAAGTTACATGATTTTGCTATATATCTAAAAAGTATATGTATATATATATATATCTATATATATATATATATATATATATATATATATATATATATATATATATATATATATATATATATATATATATATATATATATATATAAGAGAAGAAAAACTTCGAACAAGGTAAAAGCACGATTGTGGCCTACGTTTCAGCAAAGAGAACTTGCTTTCCTCAGGGCCCTGAGGAAAGCAAGTTCTCTTTGCTGAAACGTAGGCCACAATCGTGCTTTTACCTTGTTCGAAGTTTTTCTTCTCTTGTGTTCTCTACCATCTTCAAAGTTCTACTACTCCCTGGATTTCGTGTACGAAGATGACGGAGCAAGGTAAGCCCCCTCTTCTCTCCCTGGCACACATAGCTCTCATCGGTGATAGCCACTTTAAGTACATTCACGACCACTTCCCTTCCGGACAACATTCACCATACATCAGCTTTCAAAGCGGCGCCACAACCCATGACATCAGAAAACTGATTGACGCCGCCCCACGCAACATCACTCACTTCGTTCTGCACTTTGGCACTAACGACTTAAAGAACAACACCGCTGAAAGCACCATCGAGGCCATGGAAACTCTTGTTCACGATGTTCATACCAACAGGCCCAAAGCAAAGATAACCCTGACAACAGTACTTCCCAGGATCGAAAACAAACACAAGCCAGACATACCCCAGACACACAGACTTCTAGCTCACTCACAAAGGTCAGCTAAGCTTAACGACTTCCTCATGTACCTTGGACACAACACAGGAAACGTTGACATCATCCACCACGCAAAAATTCACCACGACCCCCTGGGACACCTGGCCAACGACGGACTACACCCTAACTTTCGAGGCGTCCGACTGATTTCCGAAAACATCAAGCACAGGCTGAGGAACACATTTAAGGTGACGCTCCCAACTTCACGTATCAACCTCCCGTCTCCGGCCAGCACAGAACAACAGAACCAACCCAACGCCCCCAACGGTAGCGAAATGCCATGTCCACCTAAGAACAGCACATGTGACGCCAGCACACAAACCGTGGACGTGGCCGCAACACCAGCTGTACAGCACGTGAGCGAACAACAACCCGACCCACCAAAGACAACACGCTCATGGTTCACGCAGACCCCAACACGCAGTATAACGCTAACAGGCACCCAAACAGGCACCGATGTGGACCTCACCCCTAGCAGCCATCTTAAACTACGCCCTGAGGAAAGCAAGTTCTCTTTGCTGAAACGTAGGCCACAATCGTGCTTTTACCTTGTTCGAAGTTTTTCTTCTCTTGTGTTCTCTACCATCTTCAAAGTTCTACTACTCCCTATATATATATATATATATATATATTCAAAAACTTGGGTGCGACCACTTGGAAAACACTAACAAATACTTTATTTCGACAGTTTCGACCAGTTGTCTGGTCTGCTTCAGGGAAAATTACAAGTGACTGGATATGCTCTACGATACACACTTCACGAGAGAGGGGAATTTTGCCCTCTACCTCTCTTTCTTGCCAGAAAAGAAACCAAATAAATGAAAGCAAACATGTACAATAATCTCAGCGGCACATACACACGTCTCTCCCCAGGCGAGCGGCGATACAAAGCAAGGAGAGGGGAAAAGGAAAACAGGAGAAAAAAGGAGTATAAAGAAGGAGGCAATTAGAAGTAGAGAAAGAGGGGAGAAAAGGAGAGGCAGAAGAAAGGGGGGTTCTCAGAAGCAGACACTGACGAATACGAAGGTCGAACAGCGGAAACTTGAAAGGTAGAGTCAGGGACCGCTCAGCGGCTCAGAATGACGTCACGTGCCGCATTCCGCGTACTGTAGAAAGAGAGACAAGAGAAAGAAAGAAAAAAAAACGGAAGAAAAACCCCTAGGAGTGAATTATGTTTGAAGAACGTTGTTGCGAATGTAGATAGGCGCCATATGGCCCCCAGTAGCTCACGAATGCCAATACAGGGTCTAAACACACATAGCGAGAGGAGCGGAGGAAACATGAGTACGGAGGCTGCGGCGTCGGGCATGGTCCGCGCACTCAACATGGTCCGAAGTCGTGTTGTAAGCGATAGCCCGAGTCGGCGCGGCGCGCCACGGAGATTTATTGGTGCAGAAGCGCTGCGGAGCGCCGAAACGTCGCCGGAGGAGTCATTGCCGTGCGGAAACGCACCCCCCTAGCCCCCCCCCCGTTTTCCCGAAGCTCGTAACCGTGTGGTCGTCACCCCCCTAGCCACCCCCCCCCCCCCCCCGTTTTCCCGAAGCTCGTAACCGTGTGGTCGCCAGGCGCCTGGCGACCACACGGTTACGAGCTTCGGGAAAACGGGGGGGGGGGGGGGGGGGGGGCTAGGGGGGTGCGTTTCCGCACGGGAATGACTCCTCCGGCGACGTTTCGGCGCTCCGCAGCGCTTCTGCACCAATAAATCTCCGTGGCGCGCCGCGCCGACTCGGGCTATCGCTTACAACACGACTTCGGACCATGTTGAGTGCGCGGACCTTGCCCGACGCCGCAGCCTCCGTACTCATGTTTCCTCCGCTCCTCTCGCTATGTGTGTTTAGACCCTGTATTGGCATTCGTGAGCTACTGGGGGCCATATGGCGCCTATCTACATTCGCAACAACGTTCTTCAAACATAATTCACTCCTAGGGGTTTTTCTTCCGTTTTTTTTTTTCTTTCTCTTCTCTCTCTTTCTACAGTATGCGGAATGCGGCACGTGACGTCATTCTGAGCCGCTGAGCGGTCCCTGACTCTACCTTTCAAGTTTCCGCTGTTCGACCTTCGTATTCGTCAGTGTCTGCTTCTGAGAACCCCCCTTTCTTCTGCCTCTCCTTTTCTCCCCTCTTTCTCTACTTCTGATTGCCTCCTTCTTTATACTCCTTTTTTCTCCTGTTTTCCTTTTCCCCTCTCCTTGCTTTGTATCGCCGCTCGCCTGGGGAGAGACGTGTGTATGTGCCGCTGAGATTATTGTACATGTTTGCTTTCATTTATTTGGTTTCTTTTCTGGCAAGAAAGAGAGGTAGAGGGCAAAATTCCCCTCTCTCGTGAAGTGTGTATCGTAGAGCATATCCAGTCACTTGTAATTTTCCCTGAAGCAGACCAGACCACTGGTCGAAACTGTCGAAATAAAGTATTTGTTAGTGTTTTCCAAGTGGTCGCACCCAAGTTTTTGAATATTTAAACAGTAGCCAAGAATTCCTTCTCTGCTATATATATATATATATATATATATATATATATATATATATATATATATATATATATATATATATAATATATATTACGCATAATTACAGCGTACTAGAAGGTACACTGTGGTTACAAATAATCTCGGCATGCTTCGCATGCAGGAAAAGCATTTACGCATTTACATTTACTCAGAGACACGCAGTTAAATCATTTGAGCGTAAGCTACCATAACGTGTTCGCTGAAAGCATTGTTCCTTCAATCC
Source organism: Haemaphysalis longicornis (assembly GCF_048455015.1). Classification (NCBI taxonomy): domain Eukaryota; kingdom Metazoa; phylum Arthropoda; class Arachnida; order Ixodida; family Ixodidae; genus Haemaphysalis; species Haemaphysalis longicornis. Next base: position 144,992,961 of record NW_027526361.1, read on the forward strand.
GGAACTGGTGTTACGTGCTTTTTTTTGCTAACATTGTTAGCACGCATTGTAGTTAGAGCCCACAAAGGCTTAATGTACTGGATATAAAAACAATAGCATCAGCTGATCCGTGGAAACAATGCAATAAAGTAAATAACTAAATAAACGCATTAAACAATTGGCGGAGCTTTCAGTATTGGTGCAAGGCTGGCGAAACAGCAGAGCTGCGGGTTTAGCTGGCTTCTCCCCACATTGACACGGGGTCCCAGGATAGAGGGAGCAGGGCCTACTCCAGCAGTGCGAAACCGTTTTGGACGGTACAATAAAGCAAAAACTAATAAAATATGTACAGCTTTTCATTCAGCAGGAATCGTCGTCAACCCTTTCGCCGTCGTCTTGTAGCGCAACCTCCCTCCGGTTGACAGCATTTTTTTCGTCAGCTGGTCCGGTAGCCGTCTCAACGTGTGGATTGTGAAGGGATGGCTTGACTGAATTTTCGCCATCGTCTTCGCCCAATCGCTATCCGACGGCGGCAACGACGGCGGTAGCTCCTCATGTGGCGGTCGCTACGCGATGACGACGAAGACGGCGGTAGCTCCGTGGCGTTAGTCCACGAGCAAGCCTGGACGACATCGGTTGGTCACCGCGAGGCAAGCGCTCACGTGCGCTCAGTATTCTTTTTTTTTTGTACAACCACTGCACGAGAGTTGTGCCGGTCGCATCGCCCTGAGGACGCCGGACAGTCACCGCGAGCGACGTGTTCACATGCTCTGGAAATTTCATTTTCCCTCGCACAAATTTGTGTCGGCCCAAACATCTCCATTTTTGATAAATGTATGAATGCATGACAACAATCCGCAAATATCGCATGCCAATTAGCGGGTCGTTCTTTGTTGTCTCGACGTCAGAACTGCCTATTCTTTATCTTCATCCCAAGAATCTCTGGACAATGTTTTGACGATGTTTGGTACGATGTTTTGACCAGGTATCACAAGTACACGTGTTTGTGTTTTAAAAGTTGCCGGTAGGGTAATGCCTATCCGCGCTGATAGCGCTGCGCGACATCCTGGGGCTTGAACCTAAACGAAGCGAATCTGGCAATAGGAATGGTGGAGGCTTTAGATGAATTATTTATTTAAAAGTGTGACTATGGCAACTACCACGCTCTTTATCTTGTGCAAGCAGAGCAACACTCATAGCCGTGCATGCGCGCGCGCACACGTATATGCGCATTTGGTGGTCGTAACGCTTACGATCCCCATGCCAAACCTAAAGACAAACATCACACCCCAATTATACCAATTATGTTACTATTATTGCCTAATGTACGGATCTCATAAGTCACATTCATTTTTCTGCCCGGTAACAGCTGTTACTTTTCCAATTTCCGAAGCGGTGGATTGCTTGCTTCCCGACAGCGCATTCGTGATGCCATGATGGGCCCAACAACCGCACAACTGACACAAGAGAAGAGGAACGGATTAAGGACTGGTTACACCTCATCCTACACAAGCAACAGCTTATAAACATTCGTGTTTCAACGCGAGGTTCACAAAGACAATGAACAAACAAAACTTTCACAGTACCCTACGCACCAGTTTTTATTAGAGGATGTAGTCCACCGACTTTTTCTGCTAAAATATATTAGTTTTTTATGCGTATTTATATGTAATAGTGGACATGGACAGTGAACAGACTATAAGTTCTCATACTTACCGCATTTAGATCAGATGGAAATAAATAACGAATGCTTCCCTCAACGAAATAGCCGTCGCTGCAGCATGGAGACCCAGTCATCGCTTTCGACACCAGGGATTAGAACTGGCTCCGAACGTTGGAGGGAAGTGATCAAGGGACAAGGGTCGTTATGGGTCCCGCCTGCTTCGTTTACGCGGCTGCAATTAATCGCTGCAACCACACCCCTGAAAGGCAAGCCCGCTTCAAACGATTCCAGTCACTATGATTAGTTCGAACGCGGATCAGCTGCTAATGATCCCAGGATGTTGCTTTGGATTCTCCCAATAGATTGCAGGTCTGTATGTTTCTTGCGAACCCATCTTTCTTGTATGTTTCTTGCGAACCCATCTTGTATGTTTCTTGCCTATCCCAATTAAAACAGATAGGTAGTCTACTGTGCTATCTTTTTGCCGTTCATACCGAGCGCTCGTCACGTGAGCTGCAAACGTCACTGTTTATAGCAACCGCTTGGATATTTGCTATTCCCCGCTGTATTGTAGACCAGGAATTCAAACTGAAAATGAACAAGTTATTGAAAAATATTCAGTAGAATTTTTTAATCTTGCTATTCATTTTGTATCTAGGCGGACAGATCACATTCCTGTAAAAAACCAGCCGAAATCAAGAAAATCCAAAATCCTCACTCGTCTAGCCTACAAAACCGCTCCTGGCATTCTACCCACCACATCGTGGAACAAACTCGTACAGCACCCACGGCAAGTCGTGTAAGCGTGATGGGACACATCTAAATACTCAAAATGCATCGCCTCTCCCTCACAAATAACAGACGGCCACTCCTCCCATAACTCAGGTATCAAGCCTCAGCCCTGTAAAACATCAAACAACCCTTCCCAACCTGCATTCCCAACCCGTGAACAACTCAAAATATTCCAAATACCACTTAACATGCAAAACACCCTACAAGTCAATGGAAGGAGTTCATAAACCAACTTTCCCAGCATCACGATTTATGAAACCGCTTTCAGACTATACCGCACAACATACCTTCAAGCAACATACCGTCACCAAGATACTACAAGATACACTGCTGCCTTCCTAACAATCAACACCAAGCAACGCTGCACTGTTACTCACAACCTGAATCGAGACGTCGCTGCTGCCACCACCTTCACTACGAACACCAAAACATCAGAAATTGCCACCGCCCTCGCCCTCTTCACATCAAGAGTACATCAAAATAATGACACTCTCAAACACCGACCCGTAATTATCTGATTCATCATCATCAGCCTATCTACTCCCACTGCAGGCAAAAGGCCTCTCCCATAGGTCTCCAAATATAACGATACTGTGCTAACTGCAACGAATTGATACCCGCAAACTTCTCCATCTCATCAGCCCCTAAAACTTTCTGCCGCCCCCTGCCACGCTTGCCTTTTCTACGGAGCCACTTTTATACCCTTAATAACCAACGGTTATCTTGCTTTCGCATTATATGCCCTGCCCCAACCTATTTTAATTGTGATACTCTAATTACAGTTTTGTAAATATTTTAGTTGTAATGCTTGCCTTACAGGACGTCCCGCGGCAGTCTCTCACTATGGGATCTCTTCCTTTATATAACACTCTCTGTGTTTTCCTTTAAATAAAACAACGTCATTTATTGGAATTGAAAAATGCGCTGTTCATCTTGGGAAGGGGTAGCGAGTAAGCAGCAGTTGCGACTCCAGCCATTAGTTGAGGTCGCCAACAGCAAACACAAGTCGTCACCTTTAATATTTCTATTAAATTCGACTTCATCCGTACCACTCGTTATTTCTATAAAATTATTCTTATGCAAGGATATTATAATGTGACGGTAATAAGAAAATGAACAAGGCTCATAGCTCGAGGAGACCCCGCAGACGACAATGAAGCAGTGCGTGGCACGGGCTCAGCTCGAGCTGTCATGGGCGTTTGTACTTAATTATCTATGTAAATACATTGCTGCTCCATCGTCAAATATTCGTTTCATTTTTACCTTGTCACTACGTAACATTTTGGTGGAGGGTTCGGTGTCGATTCCCCAACCGGCTCCCAAGCTTCCCCCCGTATCGGCTCCTGAAGGAATCGCCTCGAAGCTATCGGATCACGTCGGCCGCCCGAGCCACTGTGAGCCATGCACGCGCCAATTGCCCAGCCCCGTGTCCCCAGCCAGTGACGTGCCGAGACCAAACGATGCGCGATCACCCGTGACCTGCGAAGCCCGCGACGCCGCTCCCTGCCCCGTTTTGCGGCGTGTCTCCAGAGGCTTCGGACTTTCCTTCATTGCGTCCGCGGGCACAGCTGCTCCGGAGCCACTGTTCATCAAGCTCAGCATCATCCGTGGCGGCAAGGACTTCACGGTATATTTCCGTCTCATCTCGTCATCGTTGCAACCGTCCATGTACTGTGACCTCGACCGGGACGGTCGCCTTTGACGAAAAGGAAATGTGACGGTAGTCAGAAAATGGACAAGGGACATAGCTCGAGGGGACCCCGCCGACGACGATGAAGCAGTGCATGGCACGCGCTCAGTTCTAGCTGCAATGGCCGCTTGTAGATACTTCATCCATGTAAATACGTCGCTGCTCCAACGTCAAATATTGTTTTATCTTTACCTTGTCGCCACGTAGCAATAAGAAGGGCGGAACATTTTACCTAATTTTTTGCCCAAAATTGTATACCTTATCTTCAAAAAATATGGCATTGAAGTCTTTACTCCGAAAGATCAAATTCGTTCCAGCAATATTCAAAAGCAGGAAAGGGGGAGGCGAAAGGTAGGACAGGGCACGAATCTTGCCCGACATCTTGGCACTTCACTATTTTACATTTAAACTACCCAATGTAACAACAAGCCATCATTATAAACTTCCCATTTCACCTAATTTTCTCAACACTAACATTTTGCCGGCTTTTAAAATAATATTTCATTATTTCGTGTTCCAAAACGACAGTTTCGTTAATTCCAACGACTTTATGTGTTGATGGTACTAAACCCCCGTGGTTTCAAACTAAATCAGGCACCTAACGGCAAAGAACACACGATCTTTACTCACAGGTTGATCACCGCCGGGTTTAAGAGGAACGGGGAGGACAGATGCAGAACACACTACTTACGTTGAGTACCAGAGTGGGGAGGCGCCTAGGTTTCAGCAGCGTGACGAAAAATTATACGAAAATAAGGGATAATACAATAATCTTGCAAGAAGCTGTAAAATATTACGGCTTATATGGCGGCTACTACGCAGTACCTCTAAAACAGGCCCCGTCTTTATGTTTCAGCATAGAGTCAATGCGCAAGAGAAACTACAGTCGGGTTATTTCGTCTCAATGTGCCGAGAGACTTTGGGTAATTTCGGCGACGATGTAAGGTTGGCTGCTTTCAAGCGGTCAAACTCAAGTCTGTACGGCCCTGGATGTAACACGCTGCAGAATAGATACCACTGTACAGCAAGGTAAAAACCGCACAGTAGCAGTTCACAGCCGGCATATGGATGCCAATTATGAGCCTTCCTAGGTGCAGGCTTACAACGCTGTGCTCTGATTCATTTCGACCATCCAGTTAGTGAATTGTTCTCTCTGCTCTTTTCGGTATGTACAGGCGGAAAATTTTTATGTGCTGATTCACGCAACCTTGACAGTTAGGTAGCGTTTTATCAGTCCCTTCTGTCTTTGTAACAATTCCAACGGTAGTCACTCTGGCAGTTACCTCAAAGGTCCGCGCACTCGAAGTTTCGTTAAGAACGGGACTGATGAAGCTACATGCGGACAGGCGACATTGTGTGTAACAATGTGCTTCTCACCAAGAACGCACTTCGAGCATTCCTGATGAGAGCAAGCGGAGACATTACGGACTCCAATCCCTCATACTCACGTCGTAACATAGATTGACCAGAACTTGAATGGTACACGGGCAGAAACAATAAATGATGGCCATCAAACTCCTAGTCGAGCACCGGCCCACGACTGCATTGTATGTCCAATAGGCAGGAATAACCGGGACCACACAGGGTAACAGAATGATCTCCGTGTATACTCTTTACTACTAGTTCCTTGCTTCTTTATTGTTCATGGTAAATTCAAAATACATTTAAAAAAAATCGATACCCGAAGAGAAGCCTAACCAAAGTTTCTTTTTCCTTTCTCCTAGTGATCACTCTCCCAAATCTTGATAGCTACAGAGTAATGAATCCTGTTGATAAAGCCTATTGTATTTCTTAGTCTGTATTGCTTATTACCAGGTTGCTTGAAGGCATCATTGGCAAATCGCAACAAGCGAAGAAACCACGGACTGCCAAATTCTTAGCTGAAGTGACCAACGACCGGCAAGTTCCGTACTTCGGCGCACCAAACCACAAGTTTGATTTGCAAATCAAGGCAATAGAGTAAAGCCCACTTATATCGAACAGCACGAGGATTATAAAATAGTTCGATATAGCAAAACTTCGATATAGAAAGTAAAGCAAAAAAAACTTATATAAGAGCAATCTTGCCGACGAAGGCCCGAGCTAACGCTGAGCGCTTACCACCCTGCAGTTCACGATTGATACACTTTCTCGTAAAGAAAACGTTCATATATTGGGGCGGAAGAACTGCCTGCTTCTTGGATACGCAGCGCGTTGCTGGTGACTGCTTGCTCCACGGTATCTAAACAGTGGACAAGCACAAGACTGCCGCCCTCAATGGCACTGCAGAATCGCCGTAGAAGGGCCACGGCAGCGACGGCTTCGCTCGTGCTCGGAAGCAGTACGGAGTCCTTGGCGTCTTCGACAGAGCGCAGACAAGCACGGATACAAGCGAATAACGGCGAACCCAGCGAACCGAGCAAGTGCGGGCAGCGAGTGGCGCGGACTTGAAGTTCGGTGACACCGCATCCCGGAGCGCCCCATGTGGCGCTTTCGGCTCCAACGGCATGCATGCGTGCACCTGGTCCACTCTGCCACATCCGGTTTGGGCGCGCCCGAGCTCACGCGGGAGTAGCAAACGACACCCGCGCCACCGCTGCGCGCCGATGTATTGCGGGAAAGCCTGTCGCATGCCTAAGCGAAAGCGAAAAATCCCGCGCGGGAGGTTCGATATATTCATTGTGAGCAAAATTTCGTTCGATATAAAAGATTTAAATGCATGTATTTTTTACCAAAATTATACAAGGGTTCGATATAGGCAATAATTCAATATATCCGTGTTCGATATAAGCGGGCTTTACCGTACCTTTCCAGCCCTACCGACACATGAGCAGCTCCCTGGCGGTGAGTTCTCAAAGATACCATGAATCAATCAGAAACCGACTTCTTCGGATGCAATAAAGATCAGAGCATGGCAGCAGTTAGAAACATCATCATGCGGAAGAGAGGAGGAGGAGGATAACCTTTGCTTTACACTGGATAGAAAAGGGTGTCGTATGCTGGAGTAGGGGAGGTGCCCCTACTCCTGGGCCCTTGTAGCTCTGGCTGCGCTCGCGGCCCATCGTACCAGGTGCCGCCGATCATCCGGGTCCGACATGAGCAACGCAGCTTTCCACTGGTCAAGAGTTGGCTTCGGTATTAGGAGATTATTTACAATCTCGGGGCAGGCCCATGTAAAATGCTAAACGGACCCATACTGAGTTGTGCACGAAGGGCATTCGTTTGAAGGTTGAATTGTAGGGTACACGGAGTGGGCCCTCCTCGGTGCGGGAAAGTGTTTGTTTGTAGTTGACGCCTGAATGTCGCTTCTTCACTGGGTAAAGATTTGTGCGGAGAAGGAAAGGTTTGTCGGGTGAGTTGCTGGTGCTGTATAATTTCTTTGTATTGTAGCATTATTGGCTCCAGGTAACAATCCTCCAGTGGCGGCCGGCAAGCATGCCCTCGGGCGAGAGCTTTAGCTCGCTTATTCCAAAAAAAAAAGTTGTGTCCGGGAGTCCATAATATTGTACCATTTGGGAAGTGTTCTGGCGCCTTGCTGGGAAAAATGCGGTGCGTTATAGCAGAGACCCTTCCCCTTCCATAGCTCCGGCCGCCGGCCTGGGAATCGGTGATGACGCGTACGTGTTTTTGGTCTGATGCGCTGGATTTGATGACGATGGCTATGGCTCCCTCTTCTGCCTCGATTGGGCTGCTTGTGTTGACGGAGGACGAAGCTATCTAATACAGAGAAGCATCTTTTCTGAACCCTCGACCGCTGCTGCTTTTAAAAAATTGGCGCAGTTTGCACTGTTGGTGCACGTCTGGAGAAACAGCTGAGCTGGCGGCTCCTATTCTTTTGTCGGAGACCCGGCGGTTGCATCATGATCATCACCACCAAACAACTAGGCCCACTGTTGGACGAAGGCCTCTCCCATCGACCTCCAAGCGCTCGTGTACCGCGCCTCTCGAGCACATTCTTTGCCTCTGAATTTCCTTATTTCGCACTTTTATCGAGTAACTGGCTTTCCTCTTCTTCACATTCCGCCTCTCGGTATCCACTCTGTCACCCTGGCAATCCACCGATTGTCCTTTCACCTGATTTCGTGGCCAGCCCATGTCCATTTTTTTTATTTACAACTATGGTATCTTCTACTCTTGTTTGTTTTCGGATCCCAGGAGCTGGGTTCGGTCTCTACGTGTTACTTCAATCACTGTTCGTTCCATGACCCATTGAGCCTAACTATGTTAGCGTTAACGTTGTTCAGTAGGGCGCAAATGTTCAGCTCCATAGATCATCAAATTTATTTTTGAACCTCTCGCTGAAAGTTCCCCATGACTGACAGTCCCGGAACGTTTCGTCACCATGCTTTCACATAATTCTCACACTGGACCGCGTTAGCCAGCGCTATACCGCCCGAACAAGTCCAAAGGCCACGCCCAAGCTTCGAACCCTAAGGAAATGCTATGCTCCCTGTATGCAATGATAGCTGAATCCAATATACAAAAAAAGTGATGATAGCATAGTCGAATACACGGAGGTTTTGTAACGTGACGGACAAAGATTCTATTCCCACCACGGGAAGCGTTTTTTTTAAGTGCGAATGCACTTCTTAAGCGAGCCTGGATCGTCCGCCGCCGTAGTCCGCATAGCAACAGCTGCGGGTGCGCGCGCTCCTCGTCTTCCTCCTCGTCTTCCCTAGCAACGGGGGAGATGGGCGCGCGCTACTCTCCTCCTCCTCTCTCCGCTCAGTGACTGCGGGTGTTGGGCGCCTCCTCATGGCACATACCAACGTGAGGGATTAACCAGGAATCGGGCGTGAGAAGGGCTAATGCACCCGCTTAAAGGAGTAGTGACACGAAATTTCAAAGCTGAGATAACTATGTAAAACGCTTCCTGTTTATCAGGAGATATCTCAGCAAGTTTTAACAGCAACCGTTCAGTGATCGGGCGCCTCCTCACTTACACACTCTCCCCCTCGGGGAAGTGCGAGGGTGTTGGGCGCCTCCTCTCCACTCCAAGATCACGATATCCACCGTAATCGCGCAATCAACAACCGTGCATTCGCACTTACACACTCTCCCCCTCGGGGAAGTGCGAGGGAATTTTTTTGTCCTTTCCAATTCGCTGCACATGTTACTGTTCCCCACCGCTGCTGGCCCTTACCCTTCGGGCTTTCGATGCAGTCCGCAGTCCGGTGGTTAGGTTTTCGGTTTCACGGCGTAATGGTCTCGGGTGCCCGCGACCTTCCGAATCTTCGTCCTAGGAATACGAGAGTAAGCTGAGTTTGCGCGTTTAGCTGAAATAAACTTTCAAGTGGAGGACCGGACTGGGTTTTAATAAGGTTCTTGGGGTTGCGGCACTGCAGCCTCTTAAGAATGAAATGATGTCAGGATGAAAGTTCTCCAGGACACCTCGACGTAAGAGAGTTTCTTCTCCTGCAGCGCCCAAGATTTGGAAGATTAGCGCGGTAGCGAATGTCGCAGTGTTTTTCTTTCTATTTTGCGTACTCTGGGACGTTAAGTAGGATTACAGTTCGAAGGTAAATCGCCAGCATGCAAATACAAGTTTGAGGTAAGAAGGTATTAGCAAGAACTTTTATGTTTCTTGTAATGTAACCCGGTCAAAGAAAATTGAGTTTTCGTTATTTTTAGGGCTTACTCTTGACGTCGTCTGATAAGTTTTTCTAGACACTGCATTAAAATTTATTCTCAAAGCGTTCTTTTATGAAGCATTACAAAATAAAGAAGTTTCGAAATTGGGCACTGATAAAAGAATAAATTAACGTGGACATAAGTGCGCTAAGACAAAAAAAATAGTTTTTTTCGGAGTGGCTTCGAAACATATTTATGGATAACACTGCAACAACATACCGCGTGTGTCTAGGGTTGCATTTTCACTTTTCAACTCCTAAGTAGAGACAGTTTTGACGTGTTTTCGTAGGAGCGATTGGCGTAGCATCATCCTTTGTTCGTTCTCGTATATAACTCTTCAGATACAAGTGCTGTGTTTATGCTTAGCAATGCCAGCAGTCTCGTACAACTCCACAAGCGCTTGAAGTTTTGCCATTGAGTTTTACCTTAAGGTACTGCTTTTTCTTTCAATTGCCAATTACCGTGAGTTTTTCTAGAGGCTGTCTTCAAAAGATTTTCTGTAGCTTCCAACGTCTTGATTCTACCCAGCGAAGCCGTTTAGACGCTCTAAATGTCCGGCGATGAGGCCCGTCACGCGAAGCGAAGGTTTTGCTCGTCAGGCCAGGTCAAGGTGCCGTCTGGGCCGACAGATGGCGCCAACGCCTGGGTGGACGTGCATGCAAGATCTCTGCACGCGACGCAGGTCCACCTCCCCAAACATGCACCAATGAACCACGAGACCTCTTTGAGTGAGCTTAGAGTATGACGGCCCCACGGCGAGTGGGGTGGGAGCCGGGTGTCGAACCAGAACCGGAACCGAACCGAAAACCGAAACTGAACGCGAATTTTTCCCCGGAACTGGAACCTAACCAAACGCGTATTTCTTCGGCTATATTGGAACGGAACCCGAAGCGGAACGAATCGGAAGAACTGTTCCGAAGCGGTTCTGGGAACGCTTAGTAGGTCAGACTAACCTCGACATGGTTTTGATCCATGACATTTAAAATTTGGCGGCGCTCTCCCGCTAGAACAATCGGAAAATTTAGCGGCGCCCGAAAAAGCTGGGAGGATTTTCGGTGTATAAATCAAGACCATAATGCGCAGTTATGTTGTTTCTAGTGTGAAATTGACATCTGGCGCTGAAGTTGCCTCATGCATATCTTGATTTCATTCAAGGGTTTTTGAAAAATGTATTTATATGAGGTAGGATTGTAGGAAGCGATTAAAAGAAAAAAAGAGTGATCAACTGGTTTGATGCGAAGGAAATCCAATAGCGTTCTTTAATGTCTTTTTTTTGTGCTACCGTTCTGCAGCCTAGGAGTACCAGCGACCCCTACAGCTGCTGCTGGCTTCACTCAGCTACACTTTTTACTGCAACAAAATAACAAAATTGCTGTAACTTGTTTCTGAAGTATAATTAGCAAGTTGATATCAACCGTGTTTCTATATATATATATATCTGTGGCCATTACAGCTTTTACTTCCTTCTAGTCGGTCTGTTAGCAGGTAGAAGGTAGGGAGAGTGAAATCCCTCTAGAGTCCAACCTGCCAAATTCGACGGGTGGAGGCTGACGTAGACAAGGACACTTTCCGACTTCTAAAACTGCCGATTCTCTTGAGTTAACCCTAAAACACCGCTGAAACTATAGGCACATGAAAAGCGTCTCTTACTAACCAATTGTTTTTCGAGACGAAAGCATTACTTTCCTCAGTTATGAAAACGTGTGTATCTCAATTCGCATGTGTATGGATTGGTGCGCGTATGTGCGCGTGTATGTGCGCGTGTGCGTGGGTGCGCATTTTTGTGGGCGTGCATCTGTGTGAGGGCGCGTTTGTGTGTGTGCATTTGTGTCCGTGCATGGTAGGTATGTGCGTGTGTGTTTGCGCGCGCGTGCGTGCGTGCGTGCGTGTGCGCGTGGGCGCACGTGTGTGCGTGTTTGCGTTTGTGCGTGTGTGCGCGTGCTCGTGCGCAAGTGTGTGTGTGTATGTGTTTGTGTGTGCGTGCGTGCGCGCGAGTGTGCGTCCGTGCGTGTGTGTGTGTATGTGCGTGTGTGTGTGTGTGTGCGCGCGCGCGTCGTGCGAGCGTGTGCGCGTGCGGGCACGTGTGTGCGTGTTTGCGTTTGTGCGTGTGTACGCGTGCGCGTGCGCAAGTGTGTGTGTATGTGTGTGTGTGTGTGTGCGCGCGTGCGTGCTTGCGAGTGTGCGTACGTGCGTGTGTGTATGTGTGTGTGTGTGTGCGTGCGTGCGTGCGTGCGTGCGTGCGTGCGTGTGCGCGACCACGACCGCACACCTAAATACATACCACGTAGCATTGATGCCTGGAAAGGAAGATACATGCAGCGATCACGCGATTTAAAAAATGCGCTGTGGCCGCAATTCCTTCGAGTGGACGTTTCCGGCAGTTTCGGCTTTCTTATCGCCTCTCCGGCGCTTCTTTTGTTTCTGTACCTTTGAATATAGCGTCCGTTGGGAACTTTTCTAGGTCTTCTTGTCAGCGTATGCCAGATACTACCACGGTAGGTAAGAAAAGTGTTTTCTGTATTTATAATTTTTTGTTCCCTGCGCGAACTACTTTTGGCGTTTGGGGCTCGTTGTTATAAACAAGGAGTTTTCTAAGGGCGCCAAGCATTTCGTACCACGGCCTCGACTGACAGCGTTGCGCTGCGCCTTCTAGTGTCATGCTGTAAGCCCGCCTTGGTGCTGCTTCTGTATTATCGCTGTTCTCTTCTGGCCGTGCATTAAACTTTTAGGTAGTCTTCTCGGCTCATCGTTGTTCGAAACAGAGGCAGCTCACCTGCTCGCCGCTCTTTCATCACGATACCACTTCATGACGGAGGCGACGGAGAATGGTTCTGGGGCGCCTTCGCCAGTGTATTAGTGCGTTTCCGTGATTTGAAATTGGTGGTACCAAAGAATATGACGGACGGGCAGGCTGTCTGCTGCCCAAAGAAGTTGCCTGTTTGCCAAAGACGCTGTCCGCTTGCCAATAGGCTGCTTGACAGCCTATTAGTGGCAAACGCACACCTCCTCTGGCAGATGGATGACCCGTCTGCCTGCCAGAGAAGCCGTGAGTCAGACGGGGCGGGTGCCCCCTTGCCAGGACATTCAGGTAAAAATGCATAACTGGAGAACGGGCCACCAATAACCTGCCAGAAGGGGGGGGGGGCGGGGTTAGGGGGGGCGGGTGATGGTGTCGTCGGCGCGCCAGGGGCGCTACCCACTGAACACGAGCCTACATGCCTGCCTGCCGGATAATTGGAAAACTTGGAAGATTGCGATGCTGACTGGGGTAATAAATGGGAACTTATTAAGCAAGAAGTTAATATAGAAGCAGTATAAAAAGCAGGGGTGCTAAAAAGTTAAAGAAACGAACAGTGTAAAAACTGCGCTCTAACTTAACGCAGTTCTTGAAACTCTAAAGCAATCTGCCAGGTTTGTTTAAGGAAGAATTCGCGAAGATAAAAAGTAATCTCGAAGCAATCGACAATTTCAGGCATGAAGGTGCGATTGCCCGAGCAGGCACAGAAAGGTTTCTCGCCGGGGAGCAGCCAACAAAGCGGGCGCTTTGCGGCGAAAAGCGGTATGCCAGAAACTACGATATTGAGAGCATAATGTATCATGGTCGATTGACTGAGGACAATCGACTGAGGAGGATTGACTGAGGACTGAGGACATGAGGATTGACTGAGGAAGCGTGCATACAAAATGCGTTTGTCGAACATTATAACAAGCTGTTTGGCCCCCGCTCACCTAGAATAGGTGAGTTCAAGGAAACGTTTCTGCCCTTGCTTGCACGGATCTATTCGGAAGTTATACGCACATAAGAAGAGCCTATAGGAACCAGGCGGCCGTTGTATGGCACCACCGTCGCTTCAGTGAACAGCGCCGCCCGTGGCAAACCACTCGTCTGTGGAATGCCGGTGGCAGTCACCGCAGCGTTCCTGCGCATAGCGTTTTGTCATATTTCTGCGGTGCGGCTTGCAAAGCGTGCATAACCACAAGGACTTTTTTCAGATCCGTAAATCTTGAGCGTGGATGTGGATGTGTCAGTATTTACAATTAGCAGACGATGCTCAATGTGCCAAGCTGGAGGTCAAGCTGGAAGTGAAAGTCCGTTCCTTCATGCAATTTTTTCATGCCTGCATACTGTTTCGCGTATCGAGGAGTATATTGCAGCTAAATGCTCCCAGTAAGCCTGTGTGTGCGGCCGATCCACGAATGCTGCGGCGCTGGCCTTTGGCAGTTGAGGACGAAACGGCGTCGTGCACAAGCAAAAGACATAGTTGGGGGGTGCCATTAAAACTTGCCTCACAACAGAAATTGTGATAAACGACGCCTCCATAACTTCATTACCTACGGGTGGGACAACTTTAATTTCTCAGAAATGCTCTTGCTACTGTCAGCGGGAATCGTTTGCTGAATAAATACCGCGTGACAGTAGAACGTTATTGCTTGTCGTGGAGAGGCAATGATTTACAAGAATTGCTATGGTTACTGGCTAGTTGGTAACTGGTTTTTCAAAAACCGATTCCTGCGTGGCTAAAGGATGAGAGACAGGAAGGTGCCCGAAACCTGTACTCAGTTTCACAACTGAACGCTCCGGTCGATTTACAAGCTGACACCTACGCTTGAAAAATCATGCACTCCTCCGTCTAACGACGGCGATGGTTTATAGCAAAGCTTTCTAGTATGGGTTTCCTTCGTTGCCGTCTAGATTTAAACTTTGACTAGTTGAGCTTCGAATTTGACCAGCAAGCAGTTTGGTCTTTTTGGTCACAGCGTCTTAACTTCGACCATTTCCCATTCGATTTCTTACGAAGAAAGGTTTGCGTTCAACCACCGTAATTATTAGACGGAGGGCTAGATGATTTCGCTGTTTAATTTTGGACTTCCATGCACCCCTCTCCAAATCTAAACTTTTTCCAGCGTGTTGGAAATGTGTTTGTGCCGGAGGTCTCTGGGTGATGGACCCATATTTGAGGCAACTAATCCCGCGTTCTTCGTGTCTTCACAAGGCATTACAAGATTTTTTAGGCACACTGTAAAGAATACTAAAGCAACAAAAAACACCGGCTGACGTTAACAGTGCCAAATTTTGTTAGCTATCGGTGCCAGCCTAAATTGCACGCAGATTCTAAAGAGGTAAGGGGAGCAGGAATAGTTTGTAGCTTGGGCTGGTGGGTGGGTGAATGACTTTGGCTCTATATAAAATGACCACCACAAACGCGGGAGTTCCACTTCGGCTTTCAGGCTCCCATGCTGTCACAGCGTCGATCACCAAAACCGAAGGCACAAAGCTCACGGTTACAGAAAGAAAGTGTAAACTACCACAACATTGCTACGGCTACATGGTAATCTATCTCTACGCAAGTGCCTTTCTGTTCAAAGCACACGTATCGAGGTATCCTAGCGCTAAGACTGGTGTGGAAACCGTAGTCATTGAAACCTAGTGAAGATAATTTAAAGTGGTAGAAATGAATACTAATATTCCTAATAGGTTTTTTGCAAAAAGCGCTCATCTCAGTGTAGCCCATTCCCAATCTTAGAAGCGTCCAATAAGTTTCTGTAGCCATTAGTTGCATTTTAGTAGGAATGAATACTAATAATAGTAGTTTCATTCGTACTCAGAACGGTAGAGCCAAGCGCAGATCGCTGCAAAACGCGCTCATGCCATTGTAGCCGATACCCAACATTAGAAGCGTCCGACAAATTTGCGTAGTCGCTACTGCATCCAAGGACCCAACACATCCGTCTAGACTTCGTTTCATCTCTTACGTCCACCCACACCACCACCAAAACATTCAAGACACCGAAGCAAACACGACAAAACACACGGGGGGCTCTGTAGTGTAATGCACCGGCTCATTCCAATAGCGAGGTGAGCGCCGAGTGGTGGTACCACCCGTCCAGCTGCCCGGACCTTAATCATTTGCCGAAATGGAAAACGCAATAGCTGAAGTACAAACTAGCAAAACACCGGGACCAGATCGGAGAATAGCTGCATTTTAAAAACACACTGCGGGAAAGTTTCCCCGTTTTTGTATTCCGTATTTAAAGAGGCGTACGAGAGGCAATTCCTTCCGCCGTCACTGTCACGGACACATAATGTGTTAATACCGAAATCGGACGACATTGTAAAGCTGCAATCAGTGTCAGGTTACAGGCCAGTAACACTTGCTAACGTTGATTACAAAATTTTAATGAAAGAACTTGTGAAACGTTTGCAAATAGTTATCACAACCATTGTGGGGCCGCATCAGACGTGTGGTATCCGCGATAGGAGCATTGTGACCAATGCTCACGTGTTTTGGAGCGTGTTACAGTGTTACGAAATATTATACAGAAAAGTGGAAGTATTGCAAGTCGACTTCGAAAAGGCCTTTGACCGAATGTGCCAGAATGTTTTATTCTGTGTTCCTAAACATTTACTCCTGGGCGATGTGTTGATAAACGGTGTATCCATGGCTTATAGCAACTGCTGTACGCCGTTACCTATTTACAAAAGCGTCACTCAGCGAATTCCGATTTTGTCTTCTGTTAGACAGGGATGTCCGATTGGCCCCCTTCTTTTTTCGATATTTTTTTAACCATTCTGTTTGAGGTTTTCGGATAGTCAGGGTATTCATGGCTTTCAGTTTCACTCAAGTGAATCGCGTCTTCTTGCCTATGCGGATGATGTTGCTTTGTTTTGTGTCGACAAGAGAAGCCTGAGGAGTGCAGTAGCAGTCGCTAAACGATTCTGCGCCGTCACTAGCAGCTCCGGTAACTGGTAAAAGTGCACGGGTTTTTGGCACGGGGAATGCAGCTCGACGCCAGACGTATTTGCCTACGTATTGTCAACGGTTATAAAAGATTAGCGCCAATCCCCCTGTGAACGTGTTTGGAAAGCAACGCTGGAAACGGCCCCCACAACGATTACCCATGGATGTCACATAAATTCACTCACGTCGCTCTAAATATAGTGAAACCAGAAAGAAGTGAAATGCGCTTAACGCCACCCTCTAATAATTCAAAGAGATATTGTTCACAGGGTAAAATAATGCATGGTGAATGAAATGTGGTTGGTTGAGTTGTGTTGGTGTAGCACATGAGTAGAAACTTTTTTTGTAATATAAAACTTAAACCCGGTGTTAGACAATCTGACTTCTCCGTCTGTGCCTTTGCGGACGGAGGCAACGAGGTCGGCGGCATAGATGCACGAGGAGGTCGAGAAGGACGAGGAGAAGGAAGCGGAAATACAGTCAAACCTCGATATATCGAACACGGGTCTATCGAATTATTGCTTATATCAAACACTTTCTATATCACGCGGAAAATCAAATGCATTTTTTAGTTTTATTTCGAACTGGGGCGGAAATGAAATGGGTATATCGAAATCCGCCACCCCAGACTGCCCAGACCGTTTGCGCTCTGATGACAGGCGGCAAGCTATCCCGCATTACCCTCGAGGATAGCGGTGGCGCGATGGGCATTCCAGACTGGTGCGCATCGGTTGCACCGAAGGAAAATTGCTCGGTGCAACAGAAGAATGCGAGCTTGAAGAAACCTGACGCCAGCTGAGCGCTTTGTTGGTGCTGAGCCACGAAGCATGTGCATTGATGACTGTGTTGGCGGTGACGACAGCAACGGAACAACGGCGGAGTTCACGGATGTAAAGACCATCGCGGAGGTTACTACTGAGCGCATTAATGAAGAAGCTGCCGAGGTTGTACCCGCAAGCGCTGATAGTGCTCCGCTCCCGATTTCGACCTAGGCTTCAGCAGTTTTGACTCTACTGCACCGCTACTGCAGCGCTACAGAAGGCACCGGGCTGTCCCTTGTGGAACGTTTAGAATACGTTGAGAAAGTCGTGTAAACTTGCCACTTCCAACAAGGAGCAGGCTACCCTGCTGCAGTAGTTAAAGCCAAAATAATAAATACTTTGAAGCACCAAGATAGTATTTACTGCACGATCAGTTCATTTATTGAATTCTGGTTATATCGACTATTTCGCGGGCACCGCGCTGTTCGATATATCGAGGTTTCACTGTACTTCTATTCAGATTTCTTGAAGGCCCAGAGTGCATCCCAGGGGAGTGGTTCCTTCTTCACTGTAGCCCATATGCAATCCGCGCCGCCTGTGCTCTGTCCACCAGCTGAAGCTGCGTAGGCAGAGAGGGGCTGGACAGCAGCATCTTCCAGCGCTCTTGTTCGGTAGTTGATGGAAAGAGACGAGGGTGCTCAGTGCTAAATTCCCACACCCCGATTATGGGGCAGAGTGTTCCTACTCCGCATGTATATTTCCGTAAAAGCAATATTTGCGGATTAAAAAATTTACACAAAAACCTCGGTACAAAACACATACAAAACCCCTGGGTAACCTCAAAACAGTAAGCCTGCGGAGAGTTTGAAAATAAAGTATAGCAGATAAAGCTAAAATAATTTGTCACTGCGATAGACATGTACGACGTAAAAAACTGACATACCAGCAACATCTGAACAACGTCAGCAAAATATGTCTAGATACCGTCCATAAATGAAGCAGCAGCAACAACGAGAGTACGTCTTTAGCATAGTTGAAAGAACGTCCGACAGTATGGTACCAGCAACGTTATCTCAAGATCCAAGAATTTTTATACAAATATTGCACGTTGTACGGATGTTTAATAAAGATACTGCTGGGACATAGACGTTCGGATCTTTTTGGGACATCGCATCGCAGAGATGTTAGTGGCTTGCTGGGGCAGTATTATTGTTAGGCAGAATAAGCGCAATAAGATTGGTAGGAATGCTCAGAACTGTTACAAAGAGCACCTAAGGGTCGATAAACAGCAAGGAAAAATATTTGATCATTTAACGTGTAGAGCAATTCACGCGAATGCAAAGGCGACGCATACGCCTCGGTTGCCATTGGCCCAACTAGTGGTAGTAAGAGAAAGTTTCTTACAAGAGCCGGTCTCTCCTTGCCATGCGTGGTACTATGCAATTCTCTCTTTCTCGATTGGTTTGAAAAGATCGCGATGTAGTCATTGGCATTTTTTTGTTGCCATGTGGACCCGGGCAGTAAATCTCCTCATTTCGGTAGTCTTCTATGCTGTGGCGCCACTTGCGTCCATACTCTTGTCTTTCTTTACTGCTTTGTAATATTTTTTTATTGTTTTTGACGCGGTAGTTAGTAACTGACATAGGGCAACACATATTTTTGGCTTTATGCAAGAACTAAACACCCTTTCAGGAAGATTTCTGGAAAAAGCTCTTCTGGTCCACTTTGACATGTCCCTTCAATTTTATAAAACCCAACGAATGCATGTCACTATTGAAATGACCGTGATAAACAAGAAGCTGCGTGAGTGCGCGAGCGTACTAAATAGTTAACTTGACTGAGAGTGCATTTCGCTTCTTTTGGGTTGCGCAATCGATGATACTTCTCCGCAATACTTTTAGCCAACAAGCTCTCATAAAATATATTAAAAGATGTGCGGCTTCTTCCTGCAATACAATGTGCAACTCCCAGAACCAAAAAATTGATTGAATTGTATTGAATCGAGTTATGTTCTCAAAGCGTGAACAAAAACTCCAATTGGTACAAAAACACCCCGAGGTCCTAGCGTAAAAACCACAGGCGGGCATTTCAAATTGACTGTTAGGCGAATAAAAAAAATATCCAGCTTCATTATAACACAGATGTTAAAAACAGTAATTAAGCACTAGCCTCAAGAAAAGAAAAATGGATACAACAAAAGCCAAAAAAACAAAAATAGACTAAGACAGAGGTAAACTTAAAACACCGATGGCAATGCCACTCTATTCACAAAATGAATAAAAGTGCTATAGTCACAAAAAGGTCACATAATACTACCATTACGATTCAATTTAACGGGAAGTCTGTAACAAGGAAGTTTTTAGTTTAGATATGAAAACGCGTAGTGAATTTCAAGGTTTATATCAGGATAGCAAATTACAAGATGAACCCATTGTCTTTGTGCTATAAACTATGAAGTTGTCATGTTGAATGTTCGGAATGTATCGCACCAGGCGGGAGGATTGCACTGCGTTTTTTTACAAATTGCCAAAAATTGCCCCAAAGGATTATAAAAGAAACAAGTAAAAGTAATAAAAAATATCCAGTGACTTTGCGAACGATGTGCCTTCTCCAGTGTAAATAAAAACGACGATTATAATCTAATCGGGATGGCCCAATCCTCCTGATTGCGCGTGGTTCCCGAAAACAAAAACGAAGTAGTTCCGTTCTGGCTTTTACAAGTGCATACACATAGCTTGAAGATGTGCGAGTAGCAAAACTGCATTGCTATCTTATACGCTAGCGAGACTCCCAAATCACGTCACGAATACTTGACCTGCGATGTGTACAATGCCGCGATGTTAACAACAAAAGCGGAGATTGCCATTGGGCGCAATAGCTCGTTAGGCAATTCGGAAGGTAGAGAAAATACTAAAGTCTGCAGTACAGAAAAGCACGGTTTTCCGCAGCTAATATGATTCCTCAGGTCACACAGGCGGAACACATGCAACGTGGTACTGGAAAGAACGCAGGTTTCCGGGACTCTAAGTCAAAAAGACATAAGCACCCACAACGGTTATATAAATTGTCGATTTTTTTCGGTACGTATACTTATCATATAATCAACAAAATATGCAGCATGACATTGCTACGCAACCGGCGTTCATATACGCACGTGCTCCCAAAAAGATGCAGACATAAGCCATTCAAGAACCAGCAGCAATGCTGCAACTGTTACATATTACTTTTCTCTTCCAAAAATAAAAATGACGGCTCCACTCTTCCACCTAAATGATTCCAAATAACAGTTCAACAGCACTGGTGCAGCATTATAAGATGACCCTCACATACAATGCTGAAGTGACAGCCGTGGCGGCAGCTCTGAACCGCAAGAAACAAAGACACCACGGTGGGAAGAACTGCAAACGCGTTTCCTCCGCCTTTATTTACTAATTATGACAGTATGCACCCTCCCTTTTGCCTCCTCTATTTCCACAACATCCTCCACCGGGCTCTTCACGATTTCCAGGGGTTGCAACTTTTGTACGGGACGCATCACGAACCGTCGCCCCGAAAGTCGAACTTTGCAGGCCTGTCGCGGCTTCTCTTTTGCCTTGGCTACGCTTTGTAGGCATAGCGCGTTTGGGTTTACCATTAATTTACGCATTATTTCAATAAAACGTTGGTAATAAATGAGCCAGGCTAGCAGCTTGTGAGTTGCGTACGTTAACATTTTTGTCAATTTTGTTCTGCTGAGCTCTTTCGGTACACCTACTTTGCAGTACTGGCAGAAAATTCTACTTTCGTTCCAAACTAAAATGAGTCACTGAAACTTTCCTGTGCCGCAGATGTTATTACTTCCATCTCCACCGCTGCTGCGGCCACATTGTGGCATACCCGGCTCCAAGTATTACGTGGGATGGCCTTGGCGATTTTAAGTGACTACTACTTCCCTAAGTTGTCCCGTTCCACAGCCAATCTTAGGGGAATTCGGTGGGGGGATACTGAAGGTGATTCCACCTTCCTTGTTCCCCCATCGCCGACTCGGACAAAATAAAGTTTTTCCCTCACTCACTCCAAGAGTTCAGGTTTTTTCCCCAAATGTGATGTATCTGTCGGCAACATCAAACTAAGCAACGAAAAAGGGAACGCTTTTCTGGTTGCCAACGGCGGACGCTTAATAAGTCCTTACATGACGCTCTCCAGGAGCCGTGTTTATTTTATTTAGGTTGTACATTAGTTGCACGGCTAATTTCTGCTGCAGAGCCGATTGAAATTCTAAAGAGAGGAAGTTTTGTTTATTGTTGGCGGCAGTGGTGGCTGAGGGTGAGGTGTCGATATATTGATAAGATGTATGCCAACTATGTAATGGACCTTATACTAAGTTCACCCAAAACAACCTGCACTAAACCCTGCAGGGATATGAAGCCAGAAGACTGTTAAACTGACACGCGCTTCTGTTTGTTGCCCACGAGCGCCGAGCATATCACGGTTAGTCGTTTTAACAAACATCAGTTTTTGCATCAAAGCGATCAAAATACCCGCTATACGCGATCCCGGACGCACACACACAAACAATAAAATAATGACGAAGTATTGCAAACACTCTCGACACGGCATCGTTTACCCACCGTGAACCACGCAACCTCGAGGCGAATTTCAGCCCCACCGCGGCCCAAAAAGCCGCCAATTTAAGCCAGATTGCCTAAACTCGTCCTATGCAACAACTTTCCCATTTGAAGTATACTGCGGAAAAGAACGTACAACGCGCTACAACAAAAATTCACTGAGCCGCCGCAGGCGCCTATGCGCCACGGAGCAAACGCCCAAGCCAGCAAATCGGCCAGCTACGAGAGGGCGCTGCGCACGCAAGATGACGGCGCCCTCGTTGAAACGGTCTATATGCGCAGCGCGCCCGAAGGAGGGATTACCATGGAGATAGAGAGCGCTGCACATCCGCACAGCGCGCTTGCCCCGAGCTTGCGCCGCCCACCGGCGGAGTGAGAGTACGCTGCACCACGCACCCGCAGATGTTGGGCGAGAGTGTTCGCTATTGAAGAGAAGAGAGGGGGTGAGCGGAGGAGAGACGCAGCTGTGCGGACGCGGACGCCGACGACGATGGACGCAGGACAGGCCCGCTTGCAAGAGATGCTCCTCTGAGCGTCGCATCTAAAAACTCCCCACCAGGGTGCAGCTTCTGTGTTAAACTTCCAAGTTACTGCGCGTTTAGCCGAACAACCTCGCGTGAATTGATCGGCGGGGTAATTTGATCCACTACAGTGTCTTCATTGTGAAGAATCAGTCATCCGGAGAATTTCAGAGACTCGGTTATTGACAAGTGGTTCCAACTTTTTGTTCCTTGTTATTCATCCACACTCGGCAATGGCTGAAGTAAAAACATAGTATACCTTAGTTATGGGAGACTTCAATGCTAAAGTAGGCAAAAATCAGGCTGGAGACAAGGCAGCTGGGAACTATAATCTCGGTTGTAGAAATAGCAGGAGGGGTCTTCTACTCGAGTTGGCCGAATAAAATAATCTCCCCATCATGAATACCTACTTCCGCAAACGGGAGAGCCGGAAGTTGCCGTGGCGAAGCCCGAATGGGGAGAATAAAAATGAAATAGACTTCATACTATCGATAACCCTAGCGTCGTGCAGGATGTAAAAGTGCTCGGTAAAACTAATCAAGGAAGATATACATATCTTAGGAAAAATCTTCTGCTTGCTTTTTCTTTCTTGCTTGATTACACATGCCCGTCGTCCTTAATGAATGTCCTAGTTACTCGGGTATTTAAGGATGGTGATACTTCTGACCCTTCAAGTTGCAGACCTGTTTCTGTGCTAAACGGCCTTAAAACCCCATTTTAAAAATCGTCCTTGAAGGCATTCAGGATTCTCAAGATATAAAAATTATTTTCCCTCTGCACCAGGTATTTCGTCCGAGGCATTCCATTAGCTCAGCTCTCATCGCACTTACCCAGGCTACTAACAGTGCCGTAGGCAATAAAAATTAGGTACCGGCTGTTATCTTTTTAACATGAAAAATTCGCCTGATACAGTTATCCGTCATTCCTTGCTACCAAATTGAGCGCATAAAGGTAAGGAAGACAGGCCGCTTGATTTTTTTGTTTGCTATCTTAGTAACCGGCAAGTAGTCTCAATAAGATGCTTTACGTCATTCATGGGGTACCTACAAACAGGAGTACACCAGGCGTCTACCCTAGGTCCTTTTTTCACTGACCAGTAACGTCTTGCCTCGATTAATATTCTCAGCCAACGCTCTTATGTTCGCTCAGGGAACTGCTTTTACAGTTACTGCCAGTCATACTACGCAAAGAGAAATCATTGCAAACTACGAGATGACAAAAAATCTGGATGGTATCTGAGGAGCAAGTTGACAGTAAATACTACGAAAGATTTGCATGAGCGTTTCCAGTCACAACACAGACATCTGTGTTTCGTTGTTACTAGGTTTACTATTAGTCGGGCACAGCTTGATTTAACCAATCTGTTTACGTACCTTGATATGACCATATTGTAACGTGGCGGCAGATGACACGAACCATGAGGTGATGAAGCAATGTATTTACACGACTATTTACAGGCAGCCATTCCGAGCCCGGGCTTGCTGCGCCCCGCACCCATCTTCTTCCTTGTCATCATTAGTGGTGGGCCTTGCTTGCGCGGGTATTGTCCTGTCCCGTGACGTTACCTCCCCGGTCGATGAGGACCGTCCCGGTCGACGACGAGGCAAATTGACGATTGAATGCGGATGAGACAAAAAATGCAGTGACGAATCACTTGCCGCCACGGATGAGGATGGCGACGTTGATCATGCCTGGCCCAGCAACAGCAACGGCGTCTGCCATGACGAACCACCGAAGGTCCTCGAGCCACGTCGGACGGAAGGGCGGGGGAACACATCGTCGGCGTGTCTGGGTCGGCTCGTCTCAACTGGTCTTCGTTCGGGTCTTGCGGGCTGGGGACACGGGGCGGGGGACATCGTCTGGTTCTGGTCTCGACTGGGCTGGGGCGGCCTGGCGCGGCTTCGTTGCCCTTGGCGGCTGCGTCCACTTCGATGCGATGCGGTGCTGGGGCCAGGATGGGGATGAGGAACCCGCACACTCCACCAAATGTAACGTGGCGGCAGATGCCACGAACCATGAGATGATGAAGCGATGTATTTACACGACTATTTACAGGCAGCCATTCCGAGCCCGGGCTTGCTGCGCCCCGCACCCATCTTCTTCCTTGTCATCATTAGTGGTGGGCCTTGTTTGCGCAGGTATTGTCCTGTCCCGTGACAATATATAAGCACATACACGCCGTTTGCAGGAAGATTGCAGGTGGCTGCTCTGCCCGGCTTGTTACGTGATTATTGCAATACCAATGTCCTGCTGGTCCTATACTTTACGTTTGTATAGTCTTACCTGACGTATTGTAACGATCCATGGCGTTGGTCGTAAAATACTTACCTAGAGTCCTCGAGATGAGCACGAAAACTAGCTTTTAGAATAATGGCGTCTTCTGGATACCCTCGACCCAGAAAAGCACCCGCCGCGGTGGCTCAGTGAGTAAGGCGTTGCGCTGCTGAGCACAAGGTCGCGGGTTTGATTCCCGGCCGCGACGGCCGCTTTTCTGATGGAGGCGAAAAGCAAAAACGCCCGTGTGTACGAAATTTCTGCGCACGTTAAAGATCCCCAGGTGGTCAAAATTAATCCGGAGCCCTCCACTACAGGCGCGCCTCATCGCCTGCGTTGCGTCGGCGCGTTAAACCCTACATTCAAGCAATCAAATCAACTCAGCAAAGTACTGTTTACTGAACTACGCGTATAACCATTTGATCACCATGATGATAAATAGTGGTGTACGCATTCACAACCTAATAATAAGGAACATTCCGCTCGATGTGTCTACACCTAATGCTCCTGCACACGCAACGCAGAACCAGATTGTTGGCAACGTAAAAAAACGTTTATGGTGAACTTATGGTGGAATTTACAAGTGTAAAGGTCTGCAATTGACTGCCGCATGCCGGCAAAGGTGCAAACAACGTTTCTGTTGGAATAAAAGCACACTACCTAGAAATTATTGACATAATTCAAATTCATGTTTTCAGCTGTTATTTGCACGTGCTGTCATACCAATACTCGTACTCTGGTGATGATGTGATACGGATTTTACGATGGGATCAATTATTGCTTTCTGTGCGCTTCTCCGCTATGATATGATGTATTCTTTTAACATGAGTGAACTGATACGATTGCGGTATTTACGTCGGTGTAGTAAATACAAAATTTAGGTTGTTTATTCCTGGTAGAAATCCAACGCGCTACTGTTTGTGTAATGGTCGCCTATACAATTATGTTAACTCTGGATAATTGTACTCTAACGGGTTTTAAAACACCTTTTAACGTTTTTTAAAGCTTACGTTATGCAATGTGTACTGAGATGCCTAATTCCGTGTTTGCCTGCAATTCATACGTCTTTTTTAATTGAATTCCTTACTGGGCACTGGCTATCGGTCCAAAACATTGTTTTGCAATGTATTGTTCCGCGGCTACGAAAAGTAAATCAAATTGAATTGAATTAAATCAGCACGTTTGTCCGCAAATGAAGAGTATGAAATAGGCACGGAAATGTCCCAAGGGTTCAACACAAAATATAAAAATAAAAAACAAGGAATGTAATTCATCGCTTACATAGTGCGGGTTAAGCCCGCATCAGACCACATCAATGCATGCAGACGTGATACAATCTCTTATCCCTACATTCAGTTTTTGGTTGCTACCTAAAACTGCATGAACATTCTACATGCCAATTTCGCGTTTATGCTAACAACAACTGTTACAGGAAGAGGTTCCAAGCATTACCCCTTTATTACCGAAGCGTTGAGATACACTTTTTTCGTAGGCTGTATGAATCAGTACTAGCAAAGGAAAACAACTGCAACACTGTGTCCCCAAGGCACTAAAAGGGGCTGGCTTACTCATGTTCCGAATTCTTCCCCTCCCTGGGTAATTCGTCACTAGGGTTATTGATCTCGAATGGTCAAACGTTTCTGTCCCGGAGGAAATACCAATCTGGCTGCGAGTTCTGAATCAGTGATTCTGTTTGGGATGTTGGCTGTCCTTCGAACTAAGCCACAGCCGCCGCGGATCAATAACTGCACTTGGAAGACGTTTCCAACGTCTGTTTATAGCTTTCCTTTGTTTGACACCTTTGGATGCGTGAATGCAACAGCAAAACGTTGCCTTGTTTACTCACGGCCTGCGTGTGCCTTCTTCCTAATGTTCCTCCAATCATGCAATGCTGGCAGTGCTGCGAATACCTTACCTAGATGCCTACAAAATTTACGTCTCAGTTCTATTTGTCAAATTTGGGCATCATTCTCAGAGGCAGAAGAATGCAACAATAAATATTGTTCATGCGTGCACTCAACATTATTATTTGCTACCTTGTTCTTCAAAAATGTAGTTGAGCGTACTTTTACACAGCGTATTATGCCAAGCATGAGTTTCTTACGTGCTATTCTTCCGCTCGTATATGGTGCCCGCTGTTGTAACATGGGATGAAATACGTTCTCATAATAACTGATGGAGAAATTTTATCAGAGTACATATGGGGTGTCTCCACGAAGTCAACTCGCTCATTTCAGAATTGAATTACATTGCTACCAAGATCTTTCTGTAAAACAAACGACTGATAAGAAACCTTTATGAGGAAATAAAAGTGATTCTGATTCTGATTGTGGAGCACTTTGAGGAAACTTGTGAATACCACTGCGTCACCTACCGACTTTACGCAAAGGCTTTCTTTTATTTTGCAAAGGGGTTTATTGGTGCTCAGAAGAGCTAAACACCGAGACAGCAATAAACAAGCCAAGGGGTGATGCCGAGCCAGCTGAACCTTTTCTTCACAAGCTCCTTCTGATGATGATAGATGCGGGGTGCCAAAAGCATGGCAGAGATGAAGATCTGCGATGGTGCACGGCAATGGCGTTGTTGGAGAATGTTCTGTACTCGTCGCTACAAATTCCCTCCGTTGAAGAAGACGCCGTCCTGGCGAATTACGCAGCAGACGAAAGAAGAGGCTCGTGGTAGGGTTTTAAGCGCTGCACGTGAACAGTCTGAGGTCCACTGCGGCGAAAATCTGTAGAGAGGGCAATAGGCTCAATGATGTAGTTGACCGGTGACGTACGCTCCAGATGCGGTAGGGGCCATGATACTTGGCGACAAACTTCGTAGAAAATCCTGGGATAGTCAATGGAATCCATAGCCAAACCATTGACCCTGGTGAACAGGTCGGTGCTAAAGCTGTGTCATCGTAGCGCGATCTTTGCCGCCACTGGTGTTCAGCTGTGAAAGTTCTCGCGCGTTGTCGGTACTCTTCCGCGTGATTGGCGGCATCTCATGCTGGAGTGCACTCCGAGACATCCGGACGTGAAGGAAGCACGATGCGAGAGCGCATGGTGGTTCCATCTGCAAAGTAGGTAGAAGGGAGGGAAGCGCGTTGTGGTTTGAATGGCCGTATTATATGCGTAAGTCACATAGGAGAGCACAAGATCGCAGTCATCGTCGTCCAAGGAGATGTACATGAACAGAGCGTCTCCAAAAGTTCGGTAAATACGCTAGTGGGGCCATTGTTATGCGGGTGGTACGCAGTTGTGCGGTGGATAATCCGGCACTCACCCAGGAGCTTCGCGGCAGTCAGGAGCTTCGCAGCACTGGCGACCTGCCGAGGCGCCCCGTGGAGCAACATAAAGCGACGTAATAGAAAGGAGGCGACATCTCGTGTTGTGGCGGTGGGCAAAGCAGCGATTTCAGCGTAGCGCGCGCAATGGTCGACCGCAACAATGACTCATCCATTCCCGGCGGCAGTGTATGGCAAAGGCGCATACTAAATGTCAATGCCTGAACGATCAAATGGTTTCGCTGGGCAAGGAAGCGGCTGCAGCGGACCAATAGAACGGGATGGTGGTGACTTGCGGCGTTGCGGAAAGTACATGTTCGTATGTACTTTCACACAAAGTTGCACATGTGCCACCAATTTTAGCGTTGGCGGATAGGCTAGTATGTTTTTAGCACCCCTGCATGGCCACATCTCGGATCGGCATAAAGACTATCACAAATGCGGATGCGCAGACCACGAGGAATGACAAGCAGCCATTTCCGTCCTTCGTTGTTGTAGTTGAGGCGATACAGCAACTCGTCGCGAATCATGAAGTGCGAAGTTTGTTTCCCCAGAGCCCGAGATCCGTGAGGAGATGTGCCAGAAAGCAGGGTTGATGGAAAGAACTCAGGGGTCGTTCCGATGCTTTGTTCGCATGTCGCAGAAAGAATGCCGTGACAGGTCAGCGTGGTCAGCACGGATGCACGCCGATTCATGGGAAACTGACACTGGAGAACGGAAGAGGGCATCCGCATAGGAGTGTTTGCGGCCGGATCGATATATTAGAGAGTTTTAGCTGACCGTTTCTGACAGCCCGCTCCGCTCCGATAGCTTGCGGCAGCGCCATTGCGCATGCGTGGCGCGCAAAGGCACTAGCGGTGATACCGGAGCGGGGCCCCACGCCGCTAACCGGGGCGTCTTAGCGGACCGTCGCGGCAGCTTACGTTACCGTGCGGAATATCAACATGGATGCCCTGCGATGCGAGCGCGCTACCGCGAACTCCGTTTTTTAGATGCAAAGCATTTCTTTGTCGACCCTCCGTCATCCGGCTTTCGCACCTTTCCCCCTACACAATTTCGAACCCTGGTTTCGAACCCACGACTCTCTGGCAGCAATGGGAGGTACATGGCGCTCTTCCCACTGCGCTACAAAACCGGGACAGTAGCAAGTGCTACGAACGCGCCTTATGTCCTTGACTCATTGAAACTACGTCAAGAAGCTACTGGTACAACGAAGGCACGCGAAGCTGAACGTCAACGGAAACGACGAACTGAAAACCTTAGAGGAGGATGTTGAATTTCCCGTGTGAAAGCTGTGGCGGGAAGCGCCACGCGCCTTGCAGCTCAACCAGAGAAGAGGACGGAGTGGGCGGGCGGCGGGGTAGAAGCTTGAGCACCCAATAAAGAAGACGAGGAGCAGGAGGTGTTCGATCGGGTAACGCCGGTGTCGGTCTCTTCGCTCTCTCTACATTTCTCTACATTTCTCTGACTCTACATGGGGGTTCACCCTACGTTCCCATTCGTGCTGCGATAAATGAAACAACATAACGGGAACACAATGGAACCTACACAGAACCCCAATGATGCTTCGCATCCTCCTCATAGTTCCCTACGGAAAGATGGTGTAATTGTTAGTAGAAATGCGACCGAAGAAATCGCGAAAGCTTTTTCGAATGAGCAAAGGTGCCACTCTCATCAACAAGCTTTAGTATGGAAGCAAAAAACGTCAACCGAAGAGCGGGGCTGCTTTAAGCAGGGGCCCTATTCTCGACTGCACAAATTGCCGGCAATTCGCCCATGTTTTTTTGCGTAAGCACGACGTAAGCAATCAGTGACGTGCTGCACCTATAGCTATGACGACATGCAGTGTAATTTGACGAGTCACTCATAAAGATCGCTACCAAGGTATCAAATATTGTTCAAGAAAGATGTAAAAACACTTGGCATGTACTATAAAAATTAACACGGTAGCTGAGGTTGACAAGAAAAACACGTTTCTGGTGGTCAAATTTGGCGTCAACACCACAAGGCGATCGAGTAACGTTGATCCAAAAGCGAGCGACAGGCGCATGTCGAGCTAAAAAACATCGCACAATTTTTTTGCCGTATCCATCCATTTCTTCAAATCGCTTTTAGTAACATAGCTGGGCTCTCTGCTTCAATGCAAGCTTTGTTGCGTTATCACCTTCCCTGCCGCCACCGCTGCCATGCCATCGTCTGCTGCTATGTCACAAGTTTATGGCGTGATCACAGAAAAAGACGGCCGCGACAATCGCTTCTATGACACATAAGAGCAGCGAAGCGCTACGCCTGATAACCGCGGAGCGCACCGATGTCGCCGATTCGCTCATTCGTCAAGCTCGACTTCAATCAGCGCTTTGATGAACCAAAGAGTCACTTTTCTTTGTTATTTTTCTCTTGTGTTCAATCATGTGACCCAATAGCTTACTAGGGGCCCTATTCTCGACTGCACAAATTGCCGGCATTTCGCCCATGTTTTTAAGTGCGAATGCACTTATAAGTGACCCCAAACCATCCACCGCCGGCGGCGGCAGCGTTGGCGTCCGCAGTGCTCCTCTATATTTAAAAAAGAAACAGCATCCGGCGCCAGGTTTCGATCCGAGGACTTTGCGGCCGCAGCGCGACGCGCTACCGACTAAGCCACGGACGCCACGCTGATATCAGTGAGTAACGCGCCTTTTATCTTTAACGCATTCAAACTACGTCGTCAGCGGCGTGCGTTGGCGACTCAGCGGCGTTATAGCGGCTTGATAACTTCGTGGTGTACACGTGATACTAAAAACCCGATGGAAGAGATGGAAGAGAAGGCGGCGAGGCGGTGGGCTGCGGGGGCCGAGCGCAAGCGCCGCAAGCGGGCCGACAACCGTGCATTCGCACTTTCACATTCTCCCCCTCGGGGAAATGCGGGGGAATTTTTTTGCGTAAGCATGACGTAAGCAATCAGTGACGTGCTGTACCTATAGCTATGACGACATGCAGTGTAATTTGACGAGTCACTCATAAAGATCGCTACCAAGGTATCAAATATTGTGCAAGAAAGATATAAAAACACTTGGCATGTACTATTAAAATTAAGACGGTAGCTGAGGCTGACAAAAAAAAACACATTTCTGGAGGTCAAATTTGGCGCCAACACCACAAGGCGATCCAGTAACATTGATCCAAAAGCGAGCGAAAGGCGGATGTCGAGCTAAAGAACATCACACAATTTTTTTACCGCATCTATTTATTGCTTTCAATCGCTTTTATTAACATAACTGGGTTCTCTGCTTCAATGCAAGCTTTGTTGCGTTATCACCATCCCTGCCGCCACCGCCGCCACGCCATCGTCTGCTGCTATGTTACAAGTTTATGGCGTGATCACAGAAAAAGACGGCCGCGACCATCGCTTCTATGACACATAAGAGCAGCGAAGCGCTGCGCCTGATAACTGCGGAGCGCACCGATGTCGCCGATTCAATCATTCGTCAAGCTCCACTGCAATCAGCGCTGTAATGAACTAAATAGTCACTTTTCATTGTTATTTTTCTCTTGAGTTCGATCATGTGACCCAACAGCTTACTAGGACAAGTATGGACAAATGTCATGCATTGGGTTCTCTTTGTCATGGAGAGGCTTGTACTGCCCTCTTATGTTGCGGTTACGCCAAACAAATAATTTTTCTTTCATTGCCAAACATAAAAGCAAAATACTGCATGTTATTTGTATGTTCCATGATCGCTGACTTGGAAGCAGTTGAAACTATAGTTTGTTTCGCTAGGAAACATGCTTTAAACAGCGCGCATGCGAAAGTGCGCCTGCTGCAAATTGCCGCACATTTCGCGGCGCCGTAAGCCGGGGCAATTTTTTGCCCTATTTTGCTTCTATTTTACGACACAAAGAGCCGCCATTTTCAAGCTGTTACGTAGCATTACGTCACTTTTACGCAGGCTGAAGTCCTGAAGTTGCCAATGCATGACGTAATCATTCCCGCCAACTGTTTAATTTACGTCACGCCTTCTCAGCCAATCACAGAAGAGGTGTGTATTACAAGCAGTATTGTTGTTGAATAGCAAAGACAGGCTTACGTGGTCATGCCCGCTGCATTTAGTCTGGTTTTTCGCTGCCGGCCAAGAATTATGCGCCTTTAGTAACGAAAAATAAGGCAAACTTTAGAACTGGTGTCCGTAGACGACATGAAACGTCAAAATGACGACAGCACACACAACCGCTTTGTCAACCGGAAGCACGTGACCAAAATTGAAAGCCAATCAGAAAAGACTTCCGGAAAATTGCCTGAATTGCCGGCAATTTGTGCAGTCGAGAATAGGGGCCCTAGACTGCACAAATTGCCGGCTATTGTGGCAATTTGCCGGAAGTCTTTTCTGATTGGCTTTGAATTTTGGTCACGTGCTTCCGGTTGACAAAGCGGTTGTGTGTGCTGTCGTCATTTTGACGTTTCATGTCGTTTACGGACACCAGTTCTAAAGTTTGCCTTATTTCTAGTTACTAAAGGCGCATTTCTTGGCCGGCAGCGAAAAACCAGACTAAATGCAGCGGGCATGACCACGTAAGCCTGTCTTTGCTATTCAACAACAATACTGCTTGTAATACACACCTCTTCTGTGATTGGCTGAGAAGGCGTGACGTAAATTAAACAGTTGGCGGGAATGATTACGTCATGCATTGGCAACTTCAGGACTTCAGCCTGCGTAAAAGTGACGTAATGCTACGTAACAGCTTGAAAATGGCGGCTCTTTGTGTCGTAAAATAGAAGCAAAATAGGGCAAAAAATTGCCCCGGCTTACGGCGCCGCGAAATGTGCGGCAATTTGCAGCAGGCGCACTTTCGCATGCGCGCTGTTTAAAGCATGTTTCCTAGCGAAACAAACTATAGTTTCAACTGCTTCCAAGTCAGCGATCATGGAACATACAAATAACATGCAGTATTTTGCTTTTATGTTTGGCAATGAAAGAAAAATTATTTGTTTGGCGTAACCGCAACGTAAGAGGGCAGTACAAGCCTCTCCATGACAAAGAGAACCCAATGCATGACATTTGTTCATATTCGTCCCAGTAAGCTGTTGGGTCACATGATCGAACTCAAGAGAAAAATAACAATGAAAAGTGACTATTTGGTTCATTACAGCGCTGAATGAAGTCCAGCTTGACGAATCAGTGAATCGGCGACATCGGGGCGCTCCGCAGTTATGACGCTGCTCTTATGCATCATAGAAGAGATAGTCGCGGCTGTCTTTTTTTGTGATAACGCTATAAACTTGTAACATAGCAGCAGACGATAGCGTGGCGGCGGTGGCGGCAGGGAAGGTGATAACGCAACAAAGCTTGCATTGAAGCCGAGAGCCCAGCTATGTTACTAAAAGCGATTGAAATAAATAAATAAATACGGTAAAAAAAAGCTTGACATCCGCCTTTCGCTCGCTTTTGGATCAACGTTACTCGATCGCCTTGTGGTGTTGACGCCAAATTTGACCTCCAGAAATGTGTTTTTTGTTTCCGCTTTGCTACCGCCTTAATTTTTATAGTACATGCCAAGTGTTTTTATATTGTTCTTGCAAAATATTTGATACCTTGGTAGCGATCTTTATGAGTGACTCGTCAAATTACACTGCATGTCGTCATAGCTATAGGTGCAGCACGTCACTGATTGCTTACGTCGTGCTTACGCAAAAAAACACGGGTGAAATGCCGGCAATTTGTGCAGTCGAGAATAGGGTCCCAGGACAGGTATGGACAAATGCCATGCATTGGGTTCTCTTTGTCATGGAGAGGCTAGTACTGCCCTCTTATGTTGCGGTTACGCCAAAGAAATAATTTTTATTTTATTGCCAAACATAAAAGCAAAATACTGCAGGTTATTTGTATGCTCCATGACCACTTTCTTGGAAGCAGTTGAAACTATAACTTGTTTCCGTAGAAAACATGCTTTAAACAGCGAGCATGCGAAACTGCGCCTGTTGCAAATTGCCGCACATTTCGCGGCGCCGTAAGCCGTGGCAATTTTTCGCCCCTATTTTGCTTGTATTTTGCAACAAAAACAGCCGCCATTTTCAAGCTGTTACGTAGCATTACGTCACTTTTACGCAGGCTGAAGTCCTGATGTTGCCAATGCATGACGTAATCGTTCCCGCCAATTGTTTAATTTACGTCACGCCTTCTCAGCCAATCACAGAGACGGTGTGTATTACAAGCAGTACTATTGTTGAATAGCAAAGACAGGCTTACGTTGTCATGTCCGCTGCATTTAGTCTGGTTTTTCATTGCCGGCCAAGAATTATGCGCCTTTAGTAACGAGAAATAAGGCAAACTTTAGAACTGGTGGCCGTAAACGACATGAAACGTCAAAATGACGAGAGCACACACAAGCGCTTTGTCAACCGGAAGCACGCGAACAAAATAGAATGCCAATCAGAAAAGACTTCTGGCAAATTGCCAGAATTGCCGGAAACTTCTGCAGCCGAGAATAGGGCCCCAGCGCCGAGAAAGACAGCCTTGTCTTGGCTATTCTGAAGTTTATCGGTTTTTTATAAATAATTTACAACCTTTATACCGTGTAAGGGACTGCATTATATTAAAAAGGTAAAATAAAGCACTAATCATGGTACTTTACATTACTTGAGCGACCAAATTCCAATTCGTATCTTTACTTTGCGATGACGTTTTGGTTATAACATGCACCGGGTACGACCAGTGACGCAAAAAATTCCCCCGCATTTCCCCGAGGGGGACAATGTGAAAGTGCGAATGCACGGTTGTCGGCCCGCTTGCGGCGCTTGCGCTCGGCCCCCGCAGCCCACCGCCTTACCGTCTTCTCTTCCATCTCTTCCATCGGGTTTGTAGTATCACGTGTACACCACGCAGTTATCAAGCCGCTATAACGCCGCTGAGTCGCCAACGCACGCCGCTGACGACGTAGTTTGAATGCGTTAAAGATATAAGGCGCGTCACTAACACTGATATCAGCGTCGCGTCCGTGGCTTGGTACAAGTGGACCTCGATAAAGCGTTCGACCGCGTGCCACACGATGGGCTTATGGCAGTATTAGAGCACGTTAACATCGGCTCTGTTATCCTAGAAGGTGTTCGCATGGCCTACAACAAGTGTACGACCAGAATAATTGTTAACAAGGGAGGCGCATAGAAGTGCAGAGGTCGGTGAGGCAGGGGTGTCCTCTGTCACCTCTCCTCTTCTGCATATACATTGAATCCTTGTGTTTAGCCATAATGAGAAATGAAACTGTCAAGGGATTTCAACTTCATGCAGCCGAGGTACGAGTTTTAGCTTACGCAGACGATATTGCTATTTTCTGCGCAGATCAAGAAAGCGTCTCTCAAGTCGTTAACTTAGTGAAATGGTTTTGTCATGTGAGTGGATGCGCCGTGAACTGGGACAAGTGCCTGGGAATATGGCATGGAGAGTGGAGTGCAACACCGGTGGTATTTAAGAATATCAAGTGGGTAACGACGCCCGTGAAGTACCTAGGCGTGCCGCTAGAGTATTATACCGATAGTGACCCTTATTGGCGGAAACAAGCTGTGGAGCTACGAGAAAAGGCAGAGAAGTGGAAGGGCACAAATTTGTCCATCTTTGCTCGCGCGACGGTTTGCAACCTATTCATGGTGAGCAAACTTTGGTATGTATTGCAAGTACTCCATTGTTCACGGGCGAATGTTCAAAAGCTGCACCGTGTTTTTGCAGTATTTATTTGGGGTTCGTCCTGGGAACGAACCAGTCGTACAAACCTCTTTCGGCGCGTTCGTGATGGGGGTTTAGGGTTAACGCATTTCTTTTTACGTCAGTTGGTAAACCGTTTTCTTTTTTTGCGGGATGTTAAAGACCCGTTTTTGCGCACGGTTTGTCAAATTAGATTAGGCAGGGTTCTGCCAGAGTTTATAGTTACGACATTATGTTTGCCGGGAGGTATACGTGGCTACCTAAAAGAAGTTGTTGAGTCATTTCGTTTTCTAGCTGTGCGATTTTCGTTGGATTATCTGAGTGCAGTTTCAAGAAAGCGACTGTATGGTGATCTTTGTGATACAGTTCTCCCGGTTCCGTTGTACAGAATAACGTACTCAGCAGGCCCTGGTCGAGATGTGTTAAAGCGGGTCAAGAAAATGCCAGTTGCACCAGGGATTAAAACGTTTTTCTTTAAATTACATACCGGAACACTCCTTGTTAAGACATGGATGCAAGAAAATGGCCTCTTTATGCCATGGGGGGAACAGTGTTGGTTGTGCAAGAAACCGGAAACCATTGAACATTTCTTCATCGACTGTTGGGATGGTGTATTCTTTTGGGATGTGCTGCAGCGTACGTTGAAAAAAGATCTGCCAGTCGATGCCCGTGGCATCCGGTATTTGTCCGTTGAACATGATGAGGAGGGTGTACCGCTAGATCTAATAATGTTATTGGGCCTGCACAGCATATGGAGGTGTCGGCTGGCAGTCCGTCACTCGGACATTGACGCGCGCCCAGTCAGAGAGTATTTTCAGGAGGCTATTGTTTCATTTGTTGAATTGAAAAAGGCCCAACAAAGTGTTCCGGAATGGTGGTCACAAGTTGAAAGGCTAACAAAGATAAAGATATTTTAGCCACCAGCGCTGCATCCCAGAGCGGGAGCAGCAATTTTATGTTTTAGTATGGGTTTATTGTGACACTGATGTTTATGTTTGTAAAAGCGGTGCTTGTTGGGAAATAAAGAAAAAAAAAAGCGTCCGTGGCTTGGTCGGTAGAGCGTCGCTCTGCGGCCGCAAAGTCCTCGGATCGAAACCTGGCGCCGGATGCTGTTTCTTTTTTAAATATAGAGGAGCACTGCGGACGCCGCCGCCGCCGCCGCCGCCGCCGGCGGCGGTGGATGGTTTGGGGTCGCTTATAAAGTGCATTCGCACTTAAAAATTCCCCCTGAAGGGAAATACGGTTATCGCCTAGCCAAAAGCCTTTCTGCCGCTGGCGCTGCGGTTGTGCTTAGCGGGGCATCGGGAGCATAGCGGAGTGTCAATAACGGTCAGGTAGAACTCTCTATTGTCACGAAAGTCAAAGACGACGCATTTATCTTCAAGGAAAACAATTTTATTGGGGCGACGTTGTGCTCCCCTAACAAATCAAAGAATGCACAGGCGGCGAAGCAGCAGTCAACAAAGTGACATGTGCAGGCGAGCCTTGGCGATTCGAATGCCGTGGCGTCGGCTCCACAAGAATTTATCTTTAGGCGGGAGTGCCTGGAGCCGTCGAATTATATCCAGAACAAAGAAGATCATTCTAGGCTGTTCACGTTAGTACGGAATGCTCTGCCTATCAGAAGAGATTAGCCATACGGCATAGAAAGAAAGAATGGAATACGCCCTTCCCTTGGATCAGAAACAACAGCGATAACACAGGTCGGCGCAGCCGGGCGGCGAAAGCAAAACACAAATAAACAAACCCATTGCTTGTTTCGCGGCATTACCATCCCTTTACGAGTGCATCGACCCGATGCTAACTAACGTAAGCGACAGTCTGGACAAATAAAAAATAAAAATCTGTCATCGTTGGTAGAAAGGTTTTAAGCGAACCACGTGGGCGACTTCGGGCCGCGTCCGCAGTCGTGATGTTCCGGAATCACCATCGGGGATCACCTTGTAGGAAAGTTGGCCAACACGTTGTAGAATCCGGTAGGATCCGAAATACCGTCGTTGAAGCTTATCACTTAGTCCGCGTCGTCGGATGGGAGTCCAAACCCACACACGATCCCCAGGATGGTACTCGGCGTCTCGGCGTCGGAGATTGTAGCGTGCGGCATCCACCAGCTGCTGGTCCGTTATACGAACTCGAGCGATATTGCGGGCCTCCTCCGCACGTTGAAGGTCTTCTTGGACGTCGGCGTTGAGGTCGTCGCCCTCTACGTGCGGAAGCATGGCGTCGAGCATCGTCGTCGGCTGTCTTCCGTAGACAAGCACGAACGGTGTCATCTGCGTAGTTTCCGGGGTCTCTGTGTTATACGCAAACGTGACATACGGGAGGACTTCATCCGAAGTCTTATATTCAACTTCGACGTACATAGACAGCATATCCTCGATCGCCTTGTTCAGACGTTCCGTAAGTCCATTCGTTTGAGGGTGGTACGCCGTCGTTCTTCGGTGTTCCGTGGTGCTGTAGCGTGAGATTTTTGTGTAAGATTCTTACAGCATAAGATCCTTATGTAGCGTAAGATCCTTACAGCAGGACGGTTATCGGGGTTCGGTGGGGGCGTCGTGGAGCGATCACAGGGCAAAGTTATTGACTTGGACTGCAGATCAATTATTGCGCCGTTGTCTTGAAAAAGTACATTCCGAGAATTACATCGCGGGAGGAGTTAGGTAAAATGACAAACGCAGCAGGGTACGTGGTGCCGTCGATGGTGACCCGCGATGTGCACGTTCCACTTGGCGTTACGAGATGGCCTCCTGCTTTGCGCATGTTCGGACCGTCCCATCTTGTAGTAACTTTCTTTAGTTTAGACGCGAATGACCCTCTCATCACCGAGTAGTCGGCTCCCATGTCGATGAAGGCGACTACGTCAAAGTGGTCGACGGAAAATTGCACGTCGGACGCTGCCTTCCTCGAGTTCCGAGTGCGTCGGGGCGTCGTATCTCGGCTTGCGGGGGTTGGCTGTGGGGCATTATGCGTCGTCGTTATCGTCGTCTTCTCAGCGGCAGTCTCGGTCATGTTGGGTGCGCGTCGCGCATTATAGTTGTCGTCGTGGTTAGGAGTCTCGTCAGGGTTCTGTCGGGTCGTCGGGATGAGGGAGATAACACAGCGATAACCACAGCGATAACACAGGCCGGCGCAGCCAGGGGGCAAAAGCAAAGCCCTAATAAACAAACCCATTGCTTATTTCGTGGCAATATAACCCTTATATCGTACTCCTGGAGCCGCAGAGCCCACCGGACAAGCCGCCATGATGGATCTTATAGTGTGGACAGCCAAAAAAGTGCGTGCTGATCTGTGACCACGTCAAACGCGCGACCGTACAAATAGGGCATGCACTTGTCCAGTGCCCAAACAATGGCAAGCCACTCCTTCTCTTTCACAAAATGGTTGGATTCGGCTCGGGTAAGGGTGCGGGTGGCGTAGGCAAGAACGTATTCATGAAAGTCGGACTCTCAGTGGACCAGGACAGCGCCAATGCCGACCCCGCTGGAATGATTTTGAACCTCTGTAGGTGCTTCAGGATCAAAAGGCCGGAGAATAGAATGTGACGTAAGAAGTCGCTGCAACGTCACGAATGATTTTTCACACTCAGCGGTCCAAGCAGAAATTGGTGGAACCATTACTGAATAGCGGCGTCAATGGCGCAACAACGGTGGGAAAGTTGCGGACGAAGCTTCGAAAGTAGCAGCAAAGGCCTAAGAAGCTTCGAAGCGCCTTTATAGAAGTCGGCTTGGGGAACTCCGCAACAGCCCTGAGCTTAGACGCGTTGGGGAGAACACCATCCTGGAGACAACTTAACCCAGTATAGTTACCTGCCGTCCGGCAAAGTGGCATTTCTCCAGGTTTAGTTGCAGCTTTGCGCCGGCAAGAGAGGTCAAAACTTGCTCCGGGCGCCGTAAATTGGTGTCGAAATACAGAAAAAATTTACGAAATCATCCAAATAGCAGACGCATACTTTCGAAATTAGTCCACGAAAAATGTTGTCTATAATGCCTCGAAAGCAGTGTTACAGTGTACACTGTAGCAGTGTTGTACGGAACGGCGTTACAATGAACGGCGTTCCTGGAAGTAGTTCCTTTTTGGAGGAATGGAGGAACGCCACCGTTCTATTAAGGGTCCGTGGAACTGTAACGGTAACTTGTTAGGTTTTTGAAGGAACGGCAGGAACGGCGTTCCTGCCGTTACATCGCTAGGATTTGGCTGTTTTTGATGCCAAGGCTCGAGTACAAAAATCCACAAGTCGCTGCTGCGTTTCTCTTCCTATAAGCTGGTCAATTTGCCCGTCCTTCAGCCGTAAGTTCTTCTTCGAAGGTCAAAGATAGAAGAATAACCACGCATCAGGCCGCAGCTTGTGCTTGCTTTCATGCTGGTTGAACTTACGCGGCGTCGACGGGGGAATAGCGTAGCCGCGAGAATGCTTTTCACTTTTCATCATTTCTCTGGGGAGGCCAGGACGCGCGTCTGGCGGATATAATTGGTCCCTGGCGGAGAAAGATTGTCTAATACGGGATCCGGAGATTTCGGTGTCGGACCTTTAGGTGCAGGACGTTTCGGTGCGGACATTTCTTGCACGGACATTTTGTTGCATGACGTATTGGCCCAGCCATTTTGAGTCACGGATGTCCCAGGCATTCCTTGAACATTTTAGCGTTAATATTGTAATTTCGTGACTTGGTATGATGTCACATTTGAGACTAGTGCTTGTGCCACCGTGCGTGGAAACTAACGCTAAACCCTCGCGGAGCATTGCCACGTAAAATCGAATTTCTGTAGTAGATGGTAAAAATTAACGTTGTTATTTTGCATGCGTTCAACCTTTTTTTATGTTACATTCATGTTAACAACCTTACTATTTTAAGTGTTACCGAAACGCTTTGCTTTAACTTCACCCGACGGTACAAGACGCTGCTGCTTTTTGTCTCCCCTCCCCCCTTCCACACACACACCGCAAAACATCCACGAAAGAAAAGCAACAGAAAATTTACCCCACCTTCCTGCGAGGGGAACCCTGTGGAGATGCGACGCATCTTGGGGGTTCACTTGGTGTTTCCGTTGGGTTGATTCTCTAATTGGGTGAAACGTGTGAGCAACGCGTATGATGTGTTCTTTATTTAACACGCGGCGTAACGTTAGGGATGACGGCCTTG
Source organism: Haemaphysalis longicornis (assembly GCF_048455015.1). Lineage (NCBI taxonomy): Eukaryota > Metazoa > Arthropoda > Arachnida > Ixodida > Ixodidae > Haemaphysalis > Haemaphysalis longicornis. The sequence continues at coordinate 145,033,683 of NW_027526361.1, forward strand.
TGGTCGCTGAAGTGTACGGGTAGTGGATGGTGAAGTAACGGGACCACCGTGCAATTTGCACCGAAGATCAAGTCTATGCACGTGCCCGAATCGGAAAGCCGGTGCTGGAACTACCGCAGCTATGACGCAACGTGGAGCGCCGATGACGCCACACAATCCAGTTAAATCCAATCCAATCCAAATCCAATCCAATCCAAGCCAAGCCAAGCCAAGCCAAGCCAAGCCAACCCAATCGAATCCAATCCAATGCCCCTCGCGAGAGAGTGTTCGCTATCGGAGAGGAGAGGGGGTGAGCGGTGGAGAGCGCATCTCGCGCGGCGAGGAGAAGGGGGGATGGGTGTGGACGGACAACAACAACGCCGTATGGAGGGACAAGGCGAGTGAATAAGATGCAGTCGCATCTAAAACGAGGTAGATTAGGCGCGTGTGCATTCCGTTTTAATTATTTCCTCCATCAATGTCGTATTCGTTGCATTCAGTGTTGGTTCTACTTAAAACTAACCAACCAACGATCGCACTTACGGTGGTGTTACCTAGGGGAGGGGAAGGCTGAGCCCCGCCAGCTACAAGCCCCCTTGGTAGAGAGAGAGGGGTGTCACTTGTGGTTCACTATTGCGTCAACTGGACTTCGAAAACTTGAACACGACTGTTGCCGCTCTCGTCACACTACCATATTCAATTTTTTTCCTCCTTATCATGGCAGAAAGCATTGTATGCCTGGGGTGTCCATGATATGCGGGACTTGAAGAGTTGGTTCCCAATGTGGAGACTGAAAGCGAAGACAGAGCGATTCCTGGAGTGGGGGTGCCCTCAGTATAACCGCGACGCGCGGAAGGGCGTAGCCAGCAAACTATAGTGGCCATTGTGTTCTCAGCGGCTTTTTGGGTGGCTTTTTGTTGCACATTATAGAGGTTTCGTGAGCTCCTGGTAAATGTAAAGCTTTTTTCTGTATCACTGCGGTGAGGCTTCGGAGGCCGTGAACTTCGCAACGCCTGTAGAATTTTCAGGGGAAACCGAAAATATTATGGTTGAAAAAGAAATCTGCTCGAGATTCGACATAGAAATAAAATGTGGTGAATATAGGCATGTAAACGTAAAATGAAGGTTTGTTTTCCGAACAGAATGGTGGAATTTGTATGCAAAACCCGTACGCCCTTAATCAATATTTAGTACATTAGAAGCTGTGGCTGTTTTCAAAAAGGCCCGTTCTTCCTCTACGACAATATCCTAGACCACTGTTCCCAAATTCATTTTAGCAAGCAGCCCAGCCTACATAATACCCTTCATAGGGTTTTCTGCATTGTGGGGGGCTAGCTAATGTGTACGTTTTGGATATTGAGAGTGTGTATGTAATATATGTAGTGTGGGGGTGCGTAATGTAGAAAAAAATACAAAAAAAGGCATCGGACCATTGTAAACACTGGTCTTAGCTAAAAAAAAGAGAATATAAATTAACAACCAATCGTAAATGAAAAAAAGTGTGCTAAAGAATTCAATCGGCTGCATAACAGGTGTCCCCAGGAATAGGTAATAAACAAAAATATATAAATGTAGAATTTCTAAAAATACCTGGCAAACATCAACCATGGCATCAATCAATAAAAAAATTCACTGCTCCAGATTGTTGTCCACAACCCAAGCTAAGCGGAAAAAAATGTAACGGCTCTCGCAAACAGGCAAGCACCGGATAATTTGGTCGCCCAAAAGTTTGCGCACCGAAATGTCCCTACACTGAAATTTCCACACCGAAACATCCTGCACCAAAATGTCCTAGCGTCGCCTGGAGTTTGTCTGGTGCTCCCTGAAAAAATTCGCCTTGGTGATTTTCTTTTGATTATTTTTATCTCCAGATAATCTGCTGCCGGCGGTGTTAATATTCGTATAATATACGTAGTTCGATGTGGGTTTTAAATTTCTCGCTTAATTTCGCCCCAGGATTATCCGAAACTATAATTTAATTTAAAAACCTAATTGTAACGTTAATGTAACTACACGTTCCAACTTTTGAAGTGGAACTGGTACGCGTTCCTATCGCTCTAAAGGAGCTTGTAACGGGAACTCGTTTCAAAATTGGGAAGGAACGAGGAACGAGCTTTCGTTCCTATTTTAGAGGAACGTGTACAACACTGCTCGAAAGTGGCACGTGCATTGCAAAGGCCGACGGGCGTGACGTTAAACTCGTACAGTCCTTCGGGTGTTATAAAAATAGCGGTGGCTTAGCTCGGCTATGCCAGGATAGGCGTGGCGTGAGCTAAGGTTCAGCAGTTCAATCCAGTTCAATCCAGCCCAGTGTTGTCCAGTCATTGCTCCTCGCGCATGCGCAGCACGGCTCTCCAGGAGCCACGCGAAACGGCTATCAAGCGGCTCCGACGCAGCGTTAGACTTGGCTACTGCGCAACGCAGACACACAGGCGGACACGCGCCGGCGCCAGTGCGTTTGCGCGGCTATGACGCCACTCATCTGGAATGCGCAGACTGGAGAATGTGCAGACCCAGTTCTCTACGCACCTGTACTCCAATTTGATTCGATTATCTATCCAATCTCATACAATTCACTTTAATGCAATCCAATCCAAACAATCCAATTCATTGCAACCCCGTGCTGCTCGCGCTTGCGCAGCACGCCCCTTCAGGGTACACGCGACACCACTGCTCAACCTCGGTCAGTGTAGCTTAAGCTACAAAATGCCATCTTTGCGCGATCAGCCTCTGGCATGGGCACCTGCCAGTATCCCGAATGCAAGAACAGCGACGAGAAGTACTCAGTTCCTGTATGCAGTCAAGTGCGTCGTCTATACCCGGTAAAGGGTAGACGTCTTTCCTGGTGATCTTGTTGAGGCGGCGATAGTCGAAGCAAAAGCGTATGGATCCATCCTGCGTCGTCACTAGAACGACTGCTGACGCCCAGGGCTGTTTGATGGCGGAATATTTCCCCGTTGGAGCATGTCATACACAAGGACATCAATATTGCGACGCTCTTTTTGCGATACACGATAGGGTCGTTGTCGTAGCGGTGGGTGTTTGCCAGTGTCCATGTTGTGTTCCATTGCTGCTGTAACGTTGAGCGAGGCTTTCATGCAGTCAAAAGACGATCGAATTTGTTGTATAAGTGCCAGCGGTTTAGCTCGTTGGGTTGGGGCGAGGTCGTTGTCGATGGCCTTACTAAATATGTCGGAGTGGGATACGTCTTCAACCGACATTGGGTTCCACTCCACAATATGAAGGGGAGGTGGATCATTGGGCACATCAACTACGGCATTCTCATCAACAGGTTCAGTCCTGCCGAGTGTCTCACCTTGCAGAAAAGATAACGAATGTGAGTACAAATTTGTTATCAGCATGAGGCTGGCACCAGAGTGGGTCGATAACACAGTGGACGGCCATGGAAGACGCCTACGGTGGCTGAAGAGCACAGATGGCGTAAAGAGCAGGGTGGTGTTAGTAAGAGAAGCACAGCCCAGAAACACTAAAACAGAGCACTGCGGCGGAATGGTTGTGTCCTCGCTGACGACAAGCTTAGCGGTCTCGTATTGTCACTGTACGCGTCACAGGGTGAAGTAAATTCAACTTCCGCACGCGCACAGTGAATGACGGCATTGTGTCAAGTGAAGAAACCCCAGCCCGGAATAACGTCATGGGAACACGAAGGAAGCACGATAAGCTAGATTAATAGATGCGACTGCATCTCATTCACTCTCCTTGTCCACGCAGCGTCGTCGGCGTTGTTGTCGTCCGCCTATCCCCTATTTTCCTCGCCGCGCGAGCTGCGCTCTCTGCCGCTCACCCCCTCTCCTCTCCGATGCCCCTCTCTCGCGAGGGGCATTGGATTGGATTCGAATGAATTGGCTTGGCTTGGCTTGGCTTGGATTGGATTGGATTTGGATTGAATTGGATTAAAGTGGATTGTGTTGGATTGTGTCGTGTCATAGCAGCGGAAGACACACTGGCGCCGGCGCATGTGCAGTACTCTCTCTTCCGCGGTCTCCTCTCCTTCGGGCGCGCTGCGCATATAACCGGCGTGCCGCTCTACGGCGGTCTTTCGGTCGACGGTTGCTCTCCGCTTGCGCTTGAACCCCCCTCAGCGTCGCATCACACCAGGGTTCCCGCAGGGGAGGTGGGCGTAATTTTTAAGTGCAATGCACTTCTTAAGCGACCCTGAACATGCGTCCACCGGCGATGTCCGCGCACGTGGAGATGGGCGCGCGCAGCCTGGCCGCTGACATGGCACATACCCACGTGGGGGATTGGCCAGGAATCTCCTCGTCTTCCTTGGCAACGGGGGGAGATGGGCGCGCGGTGCCTGGCCGCTGACATGGCACATACCCACGTGGGGGATTTGCCAAGAATCGGGCGTGAGAAGGGCTAATGCACCTGCTTAAAGGAGTACTGACACGAAATTTCAAAGCTGAGATCCGCTCTAGCAATCAAGTTCAACGACAACACAAATAGGTGTCTGTGAATAAATGCATCTTTCTTTTTTTGTAGTTGTGTGTGTGTGTGTGTGATCTCTCTTTCGCGAACATTACCGAACCGCGCAAATTCAACTCGTGCATTCGCACTTTCACATTCTTCCCCTCGGGGAAATGCGGGGAATTTTTTACTAGAAGCCTCGGATCGCGACACGAGCTGTGCACGCCGCTAAGGCTTGAATGTGTTGAGTGCTCGCAGTACGCAGCGAGAAGCTACCCAACGTCGTGATCACTTTTCATATCATCCGACAAAAAACGGCACTCATCAGTGCCACAGCAGCGCCTGTACCTACTAACGCCTGCGTACGCCTGCCTTGGAATAATACGTCAATAAGGTTCAGAGGATAAAAACGAGGCCTTGGACAGTTCGATCGTAACGTAGTTCTTGCCTCGGCAACTTGAGGTTGGTAGTTTTCCTCATTGGAAGCGGGCTGTCGTCAACGCATCGGAGCAATGGAGAAGCGACGCGGAGACGACGAGCGACGATTGCCAGAAGTGCGGTGGTCAGCAGGTGAGGGAGTGGATTCATATACGTTGGAGGCATCACGTGGGACAGGCAGCTGGTTGGACAAACCATAAGTTGGCGGTTGGAGAACCGCAGTGGCTGTCTCTGTGTGGGGGCGGAAATATTTCGCGACATGTCCGGCATAACGGCAAAGGAAACAAAATAGGCGCTTGTCTCACGTTCGCCAGCCATTGTTAAAATGGGGAGTAGGCCGAACTGAAGGGAGGGAATGGGGGGATCGGTGGTACCGGGCGCTGATAAGATGGTGCGGCCTTACGTGGAGAGTCTCCCATGGTGCCAGCACACATCAAACCGGCGCCGGGGTCCCCGGGTCGACACTTTCTACATAAGTTATCGGCCCGGTAATTGCAGTCATGTGATGAGGATTGACAATGGCAATACGCGGCTGGACTTCAGCTACGTGCCCCTGAGTCACCCTCCTGAGTCTCAGCAAAACTGGTGACGCATTCTCGGCGGTGAATTGCCGCAGAGAAAGCTTACGAGCGACTTCCTCACGGACAAATTCCTGTATGGGGGACAAGAAGGAAGGGCTTTCGGGTTCACCGATCAAACTCGCTATAATGTGGTCAGAGGCTGAAGGCCGCCGAGTGAAGCTTCGCTGCCTCCGAAGCTCGTCGAAACTCTGGCACATGATTACTACGTCGGCGATTGAACGTGGATCCCTCGTCAAGAGCATCTGAAAGGCATTGTCGTCTATAACTTTCAGGACGTGCTTGATTTTATCAGCGTCGGCGATGGATAAATCTACACGCCTGCACAGGTCCCGAACGTCCTCGACGTAACTGGTAAAAGTTTTACCAGTTTTCTACGCACGGATGCGCAAGCGTTGCTCAGCGCGCAGTTTTCGCAAGGTGGGATGGCGAAAAGCTCCCAAGAGCGTCTTGAACGCGAAGCAGTTGTCGATGCCCGCTTCGTTTTTATTAAACCATGTCTCGGCGAGTAAAGGTAAATAAAAGCCCACGTTGCCGAATTTCATCACATCATCCCACCTGTTGTGTATGCTCACGCGTTCGTACGACGACAACCAGTCCTCAACATACTGGTCATCCGTTCCGTTGAACTTGGAAGTATCCCGTGGCCGAGTCACGGTAGAACAGATGCTGGTTGGGGCCGGAGGAACCACGGGAAGGACAGGCTTGGCCGTAGGGATGGTCCGACTGCGAAGTTCCAGGGCTGGTACAAGGACTCTGCATGTTCATCAAATTCTGAAGGGGTTTATTGGTGATCAAAAGGGCTTAACACCGAGGAAGCAATGAGAAAGCCAAGGGGTGAAGCCGAGTCAGCGGAACCTCTTCTTCAGAAGCGTCTTCTGATGATGATAGCTGAGGGGTGCAAAAAGCATGGTTGTGATGATGATCCCCGATGGTGCGCGGCAATGGTGTTTTTGTGGAATTTTCTTTCGTCTTCCCAACAATTTGTTTATATTTATGGCAGTGCACATCGCCCTTCTCCTGCGTATGCATTAAATGAAAAAAAAAACACTTCCTCTGTGTTCCCCATACCGAACATGACTATTTTTAGCCGACTACTAAAAACGGAAAAAAGCAGTCTGGAATAGGTGATCCCCCTTGCCTCCTACCTGGAACCTCGGTACCAGCGCTACGAGTAATACTGTGAATTTTGTAAGTAAGTGAAAACTACTACGCTGAATTCATCTTGTGTATGTTTCCTGAAGCGCAATAAAAAGTCGAACTGCTGCTACTAAAGCGCTAGCTAGGCTAGGTAGGGTTTCGTTCATTGTATTTAGAAATGTCCGCCTTCTATGTCATCTCCCTGTATGAATAAATGAGCGTCAAAGATTGCTGACAAGTGGTGCAAATTGGCTTGAAGAGAGGGGTGAAACAAATGAGAGAGTACCAACTGTTCTACCAGCACTGAAATGTAACCAAAGAAAAATGCGTTTTCATTAATTAAAGCACGATTACGCTAAATAACTGCACAAGGACTACATAAACACTACGGATAGGTTGCAGATGACACGCGACGAAAAAATAATAGATTGGCAATCAAATATATCTATTGCAACAGTACACAACCAGTTTGAAACTTTCCAAAATGACTCTATTGCAGGACTGCTGTCGTAGTAATTGCGCACTATTTAAGTGAATGGTTGGGTAATGAATTGGTTGTTTATAACACTTATAAATGAATAAATAAGTGAACCACGTCACGAAAAATTGATTATTGAATTGATTGATTGCTTTTTGATTGATTGATTTTTGATCGATGAATTGGTCGATGAATTGATTGATTGATTGATTGATTGATTGATTGATTGATTGATTGATTGATTGATTGATTGATTGATTGATTGATTGATTGATTGATTGATTGATTGATTGATTGATTGAACTGGCTGACCCGCAGTGACTTACACGACATGTCTGCTTTGGGGAAATATAAAAGCTGCTCAACGATCTGTGCAGGTATGGCGCTATCGCGGCGAGATCTTCGGCTTTGGCTGTGGCATTGGGTCTAGAAAAATTTCATGATAAGTCTGACTGACTTACCACATTAGCACACACGAACAGGTGCCGTGATAAGCGATTGGAACAAGCATTTGTGAATATCAAACAAATACTTGCTTTACTGGCTTTATGACAGCAATTACCGGATTATGGGACTCGCTTTTTTCGATTAGGTAGGACTCCTTGAAAGGCACACCAATGTAGCCAGGTACTTTCCGGAGAATGAAGTTCCTTTATATTTACGAGAACGTGTTCCAATCACTTTTGATGAACGTGTACGCAGAGGATTCCTGCACAGGATATGATGCAGCAGCGTGAGTAGCAACGTGAGCACCACAGATATTATCTCAAAATCCTTCGGTTTTTAAATGTTGCCAGAATTGCATATTCCGTACGGCATCACTTTTGTAACCCAGAGGACTCTGGTTCGAAACTTTCCCCAACCATGTTTTTTTTTATTTTAAAGCGAAATAGGCTTCATTTTAATAAAGCCGCAATCAAGGTTGATGGGATACTAGTGATTTTGCATTATTCAAGATATTTACTTCAATGAAACAGTATGCTATTTTTAAGTATCCAATGTCGTTCTAATATTACGACGACGACTGTTGAAAGCAGTTGCGGTTGCGGCAATTAGTCTGCAATAAGGATGAGCGTTCAACGGCTCCGTTAACAGTAGCAGATGGCCGTCGGCCATGTAGGGGTGTACAGGATAACGTCGTATACAAGCACCGGAATGATTTTGTTGTGTAAATCTTTCGCAAAATGTTTTGCTGTAAATCACCTATACGTACACTAAAATATTTTCAGCGCCCGCTGTGAATTACAGAATATAAGTCCTTAGGCACCTTCATTTGCTTAAGGAAGATATCTTATTTGTGCTCGGTGTTTATGTAACATGTGTTACTGAAGGAACCCTATTATAATCCAGGCATTAAAATATTGCCCCCAGAGTGCGAGGAAAGAGGCCGTCATTGGTGAAAAAACAATTTATTTGCAGCGAACCGTTGTCAACAGCTATCTTGATATACCTCGTCGGCACATTATCAGTTTCATCCATGCATGCTTCTGCCTTAGGGGTGCGAATTCATATTTGTCGTTATCGAATGTTCCCATAGCCTCCCACTTGGCGAGAATTCGTACAAGCGGCATAAACCGCGTCAATAAAGGTACTATGACCCAATGCTAGTGTATATTGAATATCCGAGTCCTCGCGCTGGTATTTGGTCAGTCTGCTGTCGGTGACCTACGGGTGTGTGAACTCCCCCATGTTTGCATCTGCGCTCTTCTTTGACCAGGCCCGGCGATGAGCCACAGAGATATATTTTCCTACATAGCCTCACAGACATATATTTTCCCATTTAGTCCCGTTTGCGCGTTTACTGTTTGCGCCAGACAACGTCGTTTCAACGTGGAATGTCGACGTTTTTTGGTGTAAACTTTACCGCGGCGCCACTTATATCTCCAGGTTTTGTTGATTTCGCCGTCACTTTGCAGAATGATTTGTTGGGCGAGTTGGTTTAGGGCTTCAAAAAATAAAAAGAGCGCAATAGACAAGGAGCGAGAAACACAGGAGACTGGACGAGCGCTCGTCAAGTCTACTGCGTTTCTCTGTCCTCGTCCATAGCGGTCTTTTATTGAGAAACAGTATATGTCTCTCCTCCCCCGTGCAATCCCCTCCCCCCCCCCCCCCCCGCCAACGTATTTCATTCCTGTGAAGCCGATTTGCTCGGCACCGCTCCGCGGCTCCTCCTCGCCCCTGGTGACCCTTCTTTCACAACTATTGTCCCTCTCCTCTACCGATGCCGCTTTGGCAAGTGACACAGCCGGCTGATTGCGACGTTAGGGCCGTTGTGTGATGATCGCGAAGAATAAACAGAAGTGCCGATGGTGTTGATGGAATAGATGATAACATTTCAGATTTTTGAAAATCAAACCGTCTTTCATATTTGCTGCGGTCAAAACACGTGACTTAGGTTACTGCAGTTATTTTCTATCATCATAAAATCACCCGCCGCTGTGGCTCAGCGGCTGTGTGGTTGTGCTGCTGACCATCAGTACGAAGGTTCAATTCCCGGCAGCGGTGGCCGCATTTTTGGGGGAAGTGAACAGCAAAAACGCGCGTGTGTTCAACATTTCAGAAGTGCACGTTAAAGATCCCCAGGTGGAGCAACACCGCGCCCTCCACTACGCCGCACCTCATCGACTGTGTAGCGTCGGAGCGTTCAAACCCAGAATCAAAAAAATAAAACCTCACTCATCTTTGCGCTTTCATTTTCTAATTGCACTGTTTTTGATTGGTTATAAGGTTTACCGCAGCGAAGCAACGCAGGCGATAAAGCGCGCTGTAGTGAAGGGCTCTGGATTAATTTTGATCCCGCGGAGATCTTTAACCTGCGCCAAAATCTCGAACACAAGGACATTTTCGCTTTTCGCCTCCATCAAAAAGCGGCCACCACCGGCACGAGCCGAACGCGCGTCGACATCGGGTGTTTATATGACGCATTAATGAGGCATGGATGCACGATATTGTTTTCCAGTGGCTCCTAAGCCGTTGTGGCATTACTGGAAACGAACATGCGGATGGAGCCGCTCATGGCGCCCACAAAAGTGCAGATTGACCTCCGTCCCTCAATCATGCCGTGATGCAGCATAGTTGTTACGGTCTATGGCCCGCGAAGTCCCTCTCGCTATGTGGAAGAAAGCTAAGTTCTCGAACGCATGTCTTTACTCTCTCGAACCCCAATTTGCTGCGCCGCTTACCTAATAACGTGCACCGCTCGGACGTCAGCTAACTTTCTCGCCTGTGGCTAGGTGTTGCCTTCTCCAGTGCTTACTCCTTCACCATTGCCATAGTCAATAGCTCTGCTTGTGATGCGTATGACACGGAAGAGACAGTTGAACATCTTCTGTACCACTGTGACCGATTCAAAACGCCCAGGCGACAGCTCTCCAACCCACTTCGCCGACACGCCGACCGCCCTTTCACAGCACAGACTTTTTTGGGTAGTAGGAGTTGTCAGCCGCAGTTCGAAAAAGGCTACAAATGTCTTACTTCGCTTTTTGAAGGACACGGGCCTATCTGCCTATCTGAACGATTGTAAGAACATTACTACAGTGAAGCGTGCTTAGTTCGCCAATTTTGTCAGTGTACTGCCTTAGTTTTGTGCAATTTCTTGATTTGTATGCCTGGTTTCTAGTGTCTTTGTAGTTACGAAGGCCACGCTATGCGTTCTTCTAATTTTCTTCATATTTTTCTTTTTTTTATTGTGAACCGGGGTCCGTTCTTTTTTTTGTCAATTCCGGCATCCCCATTGTCATGAGTAGGGTAGCCAACCGGACCGTAAGCTGGTTAACCTCCCTGCCTTTCCTATACCGTTGCTTCTTTCCTTCCTTCCTTCCTTGACCTCAGCAGTCTAGCACCTTAGCCACTAAGCCACTTCGGCGGTATAGTTGCACTGTTTTCCTGAGTATGTTTTAGCAAGTAAGGTCGTCTTCAGCCGCTTGGTACAGCCAAGTGTAGCGGTTATTGGTGCTCGCCTTATATGGGAAGGCTAAAGAAGGAAAGTTGCCCCTTACAATCGATACTTCATCGCGCATTATCTAACTTCTTTCTTCGCGCTTGCACTGTTTCGACCACCTCAGCAAAAGGCCAAGACTATTCGGGCTCGTCAGACAAAGTGTTCGCATTTGCATATTCTCGACCACCGTGATATAAATGCAGCACCCCTTCAATGAAGGAACTTCCACTTCGGCGGGGACTCTGAAGATTTATGCCAAGTGCAGTTTTTTGTTCTTGAAATATGGGCTAACCCCTGTCTATTGAGTACAAGATTTAGCCCCTGCCAGGAGGAGTTAGTTCTGCTAAATCACGTCTTACATCCGTATGGAAGAATGTGAAAGGTGAGAACTGAATTTTTTTACAGACGTGTGCTTAGTACGCTAGGTATAAAAAGTTCATTCCGCACGTGGTTGTACGAAAAAAAAAAACATAGCGAAGAAATAATTATGCCTGGGTTTCGTGTAGTAGAGTGCATATTTCAGCCGCATAATTTGCCCCACGTGTAAGCGCCGGCACATTGCCGGATAATATACCCCGACAGGGCCGGAGGTGTTATTATGGTTCGTAGAACACTCACAAAACACGATGAAAGACTCGGCCCGCGAGGGTATACAGGATTTATTGAACCGAGCATCGTTACGTTATCGGAGGGCCGCGATGGAATAATTTTCTCGTCGCGAAATCCGAGGTGCATAGCTTGCTCAGAAAAAAATGTATTGATCATATAAGCGGGATTCTGGAGGGGAGTGTACGCGGAATCTGGGACTTCCAGAAGTGTCGCGTTTGAAAAAGTAGTTTGCCCCAAAAAAGGGGGAGTTATAAGATAAATTTCAGTCGTGTAACAGAGGCCATAGATGAAACCGGGGATGAAAGACGAAACGAAAATGAGCGATGTTCATGTTTCGTTATAGAAAAATTTGCATCCCCTCACGGTACCGCTACAGATGAGAAGTAAATGCGGCCACAAGAAAAATAACTGCGAATTTTTCGCTTAACAGCGACGACTTCACTGGTAATAACTATGCATGAAACCTAAATACCAAGAAGCATAATCTCGCAGTGGTGTTCAGTCTAGGTAAGCGCTTTGCGGTGTAAAGGAAGTGCTTCTAGGTAGCGTTGATTGAATCCCTCCTCTTGATCCGACACCACAGGTACGAGAAGGATGAAAATTGGGGGTATTTTTTCCCGCTTTCACGAGCATCTCTCCTACATTTCCACCAAAAAGAAGTAGACAAGAGCTGCTGACACTGTTTATATCGCGTAAGTCATTCCTTTCCATCAACGACGCGGAGTTTGGGGCGGGGGGGGGGGGGAGGGAGCACCATGGTAATTCTTTCTGTCGTAATGCAAAAAGTGATGCCGATTTGTTCAAGAGGCACGCATCAAATATTCGCAATCGGTCTTCAGTTTTCGTGACACTTTTTTGTACAGTAACCAGCGAGAGGTACGCTTACTATCCAACAGCACGTAGTCTCTTTACATATAATACTACAGAGGTTACCCCTTTCCTTCCTGCCAAGCGGGTGAGAATCGGCAAGTTTAAACCATCCCTAATTCGTGCAGAACGGCATTGTATGAGCGTTCGTGGAAGGCTGTACGCTTACATTTCCCGCGTATATCACAGCTTCATTTATTTCAGAAAAAAAATGCCACTGTTATTATGTTATGAGGCACATTTTAGGGTTGATTAGGCGTAAGTTTACAAGATAAATGTAAGTTTACAAGATGTTTACAAGATAAATGGCACAGTTGTAGTCGCCATCGGCGCTGATTTTGATGTTTCCAAGGTATCTACATTGCTGTCTTCGTGTAATTACAACAAAGCTGTGGCCCCGTTACCACCTTTGTGACTATTTTATCTTAGCTTAGGGTGGCCTCGTAGAAGTCTACTGGACCGGTATAATGGTTGGGAATCGTAACGACGGTATCAATCGAAAACTATCCACAGAAAACAAGGTGTGTTTATATATAACACAGTTCTCGGACTCCTGCACTGTGGTTTAACGTGTTATCAGCCCTATAAGGTAGAGAAATCATGCGCGGAAGTGCAGTAGCGTTATTAGACAACGTTAACCCTTAAAAATTGCGTGCGCAATCTCAGCAGACACAAAAAGAAGCAATCACTTCCAAACGTTCATAGAAGGCTGACTGACTTATCCTTGGGCCCATTCAGAAATTTGAACTTGCTGGTTTTCAACACGGCGTAACTTACAAAAAACAGTTTTTCTAATTCTGTCAACAGTAGATGGCGAGCGTGGGTAAAAATTACCGCCTCGATTTTCGGGCTGGGAACTACAGAATACCGAACGGCAAGGCGCCTGCAGAAAGGTGAGTAGCCGTGGTTTTCTTGTGGAGCTTCAAGAAGCTGCGGCCGGTTTTTACGACGTCATGCACGTCCTCCGGCCCTCCGCGAAGAGAATGAGTGTAAAACGAGCACATCACCAAGTAAGCGTAAAAGAAAAGAAGAATTGGAGTGACGTCTACAAAACTGCGAAATCTGTGTACAACATAAAGGGAGAAAGGGAGGGTGCTGCACTGACCAAGCGAAAAACCGTGACCACTGAGACGGGTTTTATGCAAAGGACTGTTAGCACGGTGTGCGCGGGATGTGTTGTGAAAGAAGAAGCTCTGCCTCACTTGTTCCCGGCTGTCATTAGCTTGAGTTGGTACGAATGTAACGAGAATAAGGAGGGACCTCGACGGCTCGTCGCTTTTTCAACATTGATGTTAGTGCGGAAACCCAGGGCAAAACATAACCAGGGGTAAGACACCGAGAGCGGATTTCCTTTAGTTCGGGCGCCTACTCGCCTATGGTAGCACGAATGAAAGCTCGGATGGAAGATAGCTGTTCAAAAACATTGTAGCAGCCGAAGAAGAACCTGGAACAAACCTTCTTTAGGAGATATCTGCCTGAAAATCTAAATAATGATCCCATGCGGACACGACACCGTTGTCAAAACGACGCTGATTTCTGCTTTCGGAGGCTAGTCGCTAGCCCTAACGAGATTGGCTACGTTGGTCCAGTTAATGCGGGCCCTACTCAACAAGGCGGCCAACGTTTGCGGCATATAACGTCCCCCGTCGGAATGGTTCAAGCCCTTCTACCAAGGGCAAGACTACGAAAACGTGAATTTACTGAGCTGATAAATAGGTTGAAATAAAATAATGACGAACTAAACAAAAACGCCAGAGAGGTGGAAGACTCAGAAGACATTGACAATTTAAGTGGGAACTGGAGGATGCACCTATTCTGACCCCTTAGTTTGTGTTACTAAGGGCAAAGTAGGGTTTTAATAATCTGATCATGGAGGGCCAAATGCCTAATTGCGTCTTGCAAAGGTCGGAGCTGCACAGAAAATGGGGAACTTCGAGAGCATCGCTACAAATATTTGAAGAATAAAGTAACTTTTCAAATATTAACTTTACGAAAACAGTCACTTTATCTTTTAGTAGAGGCAGTTCCGTTTATTTGTTTAATTATTCTTTCAATGGCTTTTCCCTTCAGCGGGTAAACGAATATAAGTACCTGGGCGTCATCTTCACACCTACCTTGTCTTGGTCAAGGCACATGATTATACATGCAACAAAGCTCTAAAAAAGTTACGCCACCTAAACCGTACATTGCGGGAAGGTCCACTCGAAACGAAATTGCTAACATATAAAACGCTTATCCGACCCATCTTAGAATACGCCTGTACCATCTGGAACCCTTATAAAGTATTTAATATAACACACTTGAATCTGTTCAAAAAAATGCATTAGTTTTATTTTCCGCCGTTTCGATTGGGGCTTTTCGCCGTCATCCCACTTTGCTACACCAGAATTACAACCCCTGTCCGAGCGCCGTGAACACGAATGTCTTAACCATTTTCATATTCTTACGAATACTCCGCGCTACTCATTACGGAACAGCTATTTGTCGCCTGATAAACTTAAATCTACCAGAAATAGCCACAAATTCAACCTTGCAACTTTTTATCCACGAACTAATCTATTTAAGTACAGCTTCGCCCCTCGAACAATTGAAAAATGGAATCTACTACCAGGTGAAACTAGGTCATTGCTATTGGAAAAAAATTTGCAGAATTTAAATTGATTGTGCTATGTCAGTTTTGCATAATTTCAATGTCTTGCGGTACCTATTACCTATTATGTCTAAACTTTATGAATAAGTGAATTTAAATGTGTTGTGTTTTATATGTGTTATTCTGTGCAGAAAAGTGTGTTGCATTCTATGTACCAACCCACTCCTGCGATATCCCAATTGGGCTGCAGTATGTATAAAGAAATAAATAGATAAATAAACTTTAAATGCAAATCACCATCATGCACCGAGAAACAACGAACACCGACATGCTATGAAAAACGTTTTCAAGATATAACGCCAATAGAAAGCGGCTGTTTTGCGCCAATTCCAGATGAGACTGAATGTGACAAGTGTACATACGCTCGCTATTTTGCCGAAATAGCGTGCCTGCCAGAAACGTACGCTAAGCGCAAAAATACGGCGCGTGCCCAGTGCAGCGACGTAAGGAAATAACCTACACTATTTCATTACGCAGTCCCCCTAACGATGTACTAAATGTCTCTAAAAATGTGTGCGGCCGAGAGGCAGACGGTGGTCATGGCCATGAGGGCACACAACTCGGAAAACAGGCATCGGCGTTAGGGAGAAGCATTGTTATTCGACGATATCCACCACAACCAAAGTACATAAAGAATCGCAACAAGGTCGAAAATTGGGCTGTTTGGTACGCATTTCTTATTATTGAACAGTGCAAACTTAACAGGACAAAAGAAGGACACAATGTGACCGCTAACGTACAACTGAAGTTTTTTTAGGTCTCAGAAAACCAAAGATTTGAAGTTGCGCACTAAACGCAGCAGTGACGTAGACCATGCGCCCGACAGACTCACCTATAAACCGAACACTGAAGCTAAAGTGCTCTCAAGATAAGCAGCTTCACTATCCAGAAAGGGCATCCAGGAGGAACTAATGCCCCTGTCAGAATTTTTTTAGGTGCGTAGTACCTTGGGACCGTACAATGTCCGTCCGCGTCCGTACGTATACCATTTACAACAGCAAAAAATCCCACAGGCACCAGCAGGATTCGTGCCTGTGTCTGGTAGACCAGACAGAGTTAGTGTCAGTCGTCTTACGTATTGGGCTACGAACATAAGTTACTACCCGAGAGTCAAACGGCTTACTACCTCGATTGTAGCGGTGCGGAGTTCCTTAGTACCTCCCAATGTCCGTCCGCGTCCATCCGTGCGCACACCACCATCAAGCGAAAATCAAGTGAAATTTGATTTGAGCCGTGAGTTCTGTTTCATTTAGGAAATAATGAAGGTTCAACTCACGGCTCAAATCGAATAACGCCCGGAGCGCAAATCGGATGTCATTCGTGGCGCAACTTGGATGTCATTTAGAGTCCCCGTACCCCGCACCCTCGCCATCATCCACGGAGTGGAGATGCTGCCATTTTTCTGTCAAGAAGGTTTCCGAAATTGCCAGCGTGCGCACGTCTTTTACAGCAAAGCTGTAAATGGCTAGGATCCAGCAGATCGTCTTTGGTCCCAGACCGATGTAGATAGGAATCGCTGGCTAGCGTAGCGCCACGTTGCGGAGCCCACTCAAATCCCCGGAATCGTAAAACTACGCGCCACACCCCCGGGGCATGGAAAAAATCATACAAAATTAAAAAGATCCTATGGCCTTAATAGACCATGCACCGTGATTACCATACCCGCGCTCTAATAAATTTCTACCTACGATTCCTGCGTGCTTTGTAGCGTAAGCTACACTGGCCGAGGTTGAGCAGTTTCGCGTGTGCCGTGAAGGGCCGTTGTGCGCAAGCGCGAGGGGCATTAGATTGAATTCGATTCGATTGGCTTGGCTTGGCTTGGGTTAGACTGCATTGAATTAGACTGCATTGGATTAGATTGGATTTGGGTTGGATTTGCCTAAAGTGGATTGTGTTGGATTGTGTTGCGTCACAGCCGCGGCAGACGCACTGGCGCCGGCGCGTGCCCAGGTGTGCGCCTCAATTGCGCAGTAGCTAAGTCTCACGCTGCGTCGGAGCCGCTTGATAGCCGTTCCACGTGGCTCGTGAAGAGCCGTGCTGAGCATGCGCGAGGAGCAGTGACTGGACAGGACTGGAATTTCAGTTAATAACCAAGAACAATGCTCCATCGCAAATTACAAACAAACGTGATTTGCTTCGTGCAACCCTTGTACTACGGCCCAGTCAGACCTCACGTGGAGACGCGGCACCGCAGCTTTGCTGGCCATCCCTCTTCACGGGGTGGAAGGGCTCTGAATTTTGTCTGCAAGCGGAACACTCGTACGATTAAACTTGGGGGGACAATCATGCTTACAGAAATGCGCCGAAAGGTTCGACGTAGGCCTGCTCTTTAACGTGTTGCGATATGCACGTAGCGAACCATTGATACACCGTCCCTTCTGTCCAAGGTACATTTTATCACACAACATTTTCGCATAGGTTATTAAAGATAACTACCAGGTTGAACATGTACGTTGTTTGTTCGGCAAGGAATAAGTTAGGCAAGCGTTGTGCCGCGTACGACAGTGAGTTAGCAAAAAAAGGTGGTCTTCGAAAAAGGAGGCCTTGGAAAACGCCAGTCACAGTTTGTTGAATAGAAACACGGCGTTGCGCACTGCATCCCCGGCCTTGTGGCAAAATAGACATTGTGTAGTCGAAGCACTGTGTCAATGAGCGCCTCTGTGAACATTGCAACGCGTACAAGGGCACGGCCAGGCCCCACCTTTCGGTGCATTGCTCTAAGTGTAGTTTAGTCATGCAAGTGTTGTGTTTGCACTCAAAGAGGAACGCACTCGGGAGATTCAGAAGCCTTCTTGATAAAAAACAACTTTGACACGTGCGCTAGTTCGCGTTCGGTGTCCTTGCTGGATAGTGAGGTTGCGTATCTTGAAAGTACTTCAGTTCCATTGATCTGTGGGTGGGTGAGAGTGCTGGGCGCGTAGTCGACGCAACGGCTGTGGTTAGTGGGAAGGCTCAACTCTTTATACATTTTTCTTAATATGAATAAAACTTCAGTTGTTAGCACTTGTGTTGTGGCCTTCTCTCGTCCCGTTAAGTTTGAGGCGTTCAACTATAATGCACACAAAGCTTCGATTGAAAACACCTTTGGGTGCTTACCTCTAATACTACAACCGCAAGAGGTTGGCTGCAAGATACTGACGGCAAGACAGTGTGCGAACCGTACGCTATGTCAGAAAGAAATTATTTGGGTAAAAAATAATTAACTCCCCCAGTAGTATGAAACCATCGGATTGACGTGCCGGAGTTATGAAAGTGACTTCATCGCATGACAGTAGGAATCTGACGATGAAGATGACCCAGATTTTAAACTAAGCATTGGTGGACTGGTGTAAACAATGTTTACGGCGTAAAAATTTCGACTAATCTTTTTGGGAGTCGTACAAGATTTTGTTTCAATTTTTTTGACACGCGTGTGAAACTGCAAGGGCACGCTACAGAGTTAAAACGTGGCCTGCTCTATTAAAATAAACGTCCACGGACGTATGCACGCGCAGTTTAAGTTAAAGGTTCTCTTAAATATTAAAGCACACTGCAAGCGTTGGAAGGTTAGCAAAGATAGTTTTAACCCACCAAAACCAGAACTAAAAAAAACAAGCCAAGGAGATTTCACGTTGCACCAGCATAACACTAGGACACGAGGTTGAAATCCCACAGCAAGTAGAATAAGCTCGACACATGTCAGTAGAGACTGCGCGCGGGCGGCATTATCTACACCACATTAGCTACAGAATGGGGCCTAGGCCTCTTCAGGAAGACCGTAATGATGTCAAGGCAGTTAACCCTCCTAAAGCCAATGGACTGGGCAGCACTTCCGCGACGGCGATGACAGGGCACCGTAGGGAGTAATTAGAAAACACGACCGCAATTTAGCTCTTGGTAATTTTCGGAGCGCACATCGTAGTTTTCCGCACTTCCCTTTCTGCTACACTCAGCAAAGCTGTTTCGCTAAAGCCACAAAAAGCGCATTGTTAAAAGGGGAAGCCATATGAACTAACCTGGCACTGGATGGAATACGAACATACATGCGGAAGAGATCGTATAGGCGCACAAGCACGACTCTTCTACTGTCGGCGCGTAGAGAAACGTAAAATAATGGCAAAGTGCCTGGCGCTCAGGGTGTAACAGATAAGCTTGAAATAAAATATAGTCAGAAGTCTGAGTGAGGAATGAGTATATTTATTAAATAAATACTACTACACAACTGAGCACACGTAAGATGATCCGCCGTGGTGACCCAAAAAATGACGCGCTGTGCTGCTCAGCATAAGCACGCGGATTTGATTGTAGCCGTGGTGGCTGCTTTTTAATGGACACGAAAAGCGGAAACTCGTGTGAATCGAGAGTTCGGCGCGTACTGAAGATCTCCAGGTGGTCACACCTAATCCGGCGCTCTGTACTATGGCGTGCCGTGTAGCCCAGTTTACCTACGGCGCGCTAAACACCACAATCAATCATCAACACTTTAGAGATGCCCTTTATTGGGTCCCCTATGCAGCCATTTACGTTTTTGAGAAGATGGGAAGGAAAATGCAGTGTACCCCCTCGACACATTCAAAAATACTGATTTCCCTGCACCTGTACAAATCTATTCTGCTGCGAGGAAGCGTGTAGCAAGCCATTGCCCTGTGGGCAAAAGGACATTGTCGGAAATCTGTGGAATACGAAAAATGTGCGCAAGAAATGCGGGAATTTCACGTAAATATTCTGTGGGAGTGGTGTACTATCATGTAATTTGTTCTTTAGAAGCGGTAGTGCGGAAAGTTGGGCGAAACCAAAAGCGGCTTCGAGTGAAAATTGACGACTTGTTATTCATTTGCCACTTAGCGGAAAGTTCGCACTCTTATTTTGTGGTGTGTCCTCATTGCACTGTTATCATTTTGTAAAAATTTCTATTTCAGGTGCTGGAGATATTAGGAAATGATCATGATTAAGATTATGATTAATTGAAAGTGAAAGCAAGGATTTGAATGAGCAAAAGTAGCAAAGCCCCCGTGAATAAATTCAAAGCGCCGAAAGACGGAAAGCGCAAGATGAAGAAATACGTAGTATTGAAAAGAATAGCAGTACGTCGGCGTCTTGCTGCATTCGGCATACCTACAATGCATAACCTCGAATTTTAAAGAAAAAAAAGTTTTACTTCCAGCGCGCAGCGTTTAGTTCCCACTGTTATCCCACTTAGCAGCTCCTAATCAATTATAAGCCACAGAAGGAAATGAGCGAAGGGGCGTCAATTCATATGCCTATCCACAACTGATAGGGATTGGGTAAGCGCAATAGTCGTAAATGCTGCCAAGCTGATGATGATGATAATTTAGGGTTTTATGGCGCAAGGCCGACGAGGGCAAAGAGCGCCATTACAATGGTGGGATGCTATGAGGTGATATTAAAATGAAATCTGTAAAAAATCTACTACATCAAAATTAAACTATGGAAGTTGGTGTATAGGGGATAATTAAAAGTAAGAAATATTGGTATGAAAGGTGTTAAAAACCCCACAATACCGTCATTGTTTTGTGACGGAACATGAGGCCAAGTGAGATCATGGGGAGTAAGTTATGTACATCAAGAAGTCAACATCGGCAAGGTAATTAAATACTCTTCTGTAAGAAAACATGGGACTATCTGCTAAAAATATTGAAGGGTGCAAGGGTATGTAATGAGTGTATATTTCTTGAAAGTGACGTGTTCTCTCGGTGTTGCACATCTTGCATTCAATAAGCATGTGAATAACTGAGAGCTGCCCCCCCCCCCCCCCCCCCCCACCGATGACAGTGTGGCTTGTTTGCGTCCGTTAAAAGGTATGAGTGTGTGATGTGTATGTGGCCAATTCTCAATCTGCATAAGGCTACCTCCACAAATCTCTCAAGTTTTTCAGCAGGAGGCTTTTCTATTTTGAGTTTAACGACACGTAGTTTATTCTCTGCTTCTCTGTCCCATTGTTGCTGCCAGTGGTCCGACAGCTTTCTTTGTAGAAAAGGTTTCAGATCTTTATATGGGACCTTGTTTACGTCTATGCTGCTTCGAAGGGCGGCAGCTGCAGCACTATGGTCAGCAGCTTCATTTCCAGAAATGCCGCAGTGGCCAGGAACACAGCAGACTGTGACAATGAGTTTCAGGCCATAAGCAGAGTGGAGAGCTCCTGAAACACAATTAAAATAGGGTTTCTACTGACCTTCCGAGATGAAATATTTGAGACGACACTGAGAGAGTCTGTGTATATAACTGACTTTCTTAACTTTGTTTCGAAGAATGTGGTTCAAAGCCAGTAGAATACCGTGCGCCTCTGCAGTGAATATACTTGTGTTCCTGTTCATTGTTTTGGATAGATTAAGTAGGGGGCCATTTGCAGCACAGGATACGGTTGTGGTAGTTTTTGAAGCATCTGTGTAAAATTCAGCTGCCTTGTATTTTTCACGGAGGAAAAAAAAAACGCTGAGTGATGACAAAGTTTGGTACATTTTTCTTTTGAATTTCTCTCAAGGACATGTCACAGTGAATTGGGAAAGCGTCCCATGGAGCGACCAAATCATAAACTGAGGTACAGTACACATCAGTGAGAAGAACTTGGAACTCGCTGACGACGTGTGAAACTGCCCGCGGGAAAGGTGGAGTTATGGATTGTCGGTTTTCAAAGAGATGATCAGTTGTGTTATTTTTCATTATGGTATTCTGAAGGTGTTCCTTCAAAGAAGTCATCTTTGCGGCATACATCAGAGCAGTGTAGGCGCGCTGGTACCCTAGAGACCACTGGTTTTATTCGACATGAAGGGATGGAACAGGACTTGTTCGATATGCCCCTGTGCCCAAGCGAAGCCCCAAGTTGTATACTGGGTCCAACATTTTGAGTGTTCTTTTGGTTGCAGACTGGTATACAATGTAGGCGTAGTCTATTCTTGACCTAACAACACTATTAAGAAGTGCTAGCAGACATTTTGTATCCGTACCCCAGGACTGATGAGATAGTACCTTTAAAATGTTCATTGTTTTCAGGCATTTTACTTTTAGTAGTTTAATGTGTGGTATGAATGTGAGCTTGTGGTCGAGCAAAATACATAGAAACCTGTGTTCCTTTTTCACTGGTATGGGCTGACCTCCTAACGTGATACAAGGAAGAGGTTGTACACCGCGTATTCTAGAAAAGACAACAACAGCACTTTTATCAGCGTTAAACTTAAAACCATTTCTTTCAGCCCATGTAACCAGCCTGTTGACACTTAATTGGATTTGACGTTCACATATAGACAGATTACAGGATTTAAAGCTAACTTGGAAATCGTCAACGTAGGCAGAGTATGAAACAGTCCGAGGCAGCACAGTTTTAAGAGAACTCATTTTAACAATAAACAGTGCACAGCTCAGCACTCCTCCCTGGGGTACGCCATTTTCTTGAACAAATGTTCTAGACAGGGCAGTCCCCACACGGACACGAAATGTGCGATCAGACAAATAGTCTTGAATAATATTGAGTATATTGCCACTAAGGCCAAACGACTGCAAGTCCAATAGAATGCCATATCGCCACGTTCTATCGTAGGCTTTCTCCATATCAAAGAATACTGAGAAGCAGGGCTGTTTATGGACAAAAGCGTCTTTAACATACAATTCAAACGCAACCAGATTATCTGTAGTTGATCTCCCAGACCTAAACCATGCCTGAGTTTTGTCTAGAACACCATGAAACTCCAGAAAGTAAAAAATTCGTCGGTTTATCATTTTTTCCAGGAGCTTACACAAACAGCTGGTCAGGGCAACAGGCCTGTAACTAGCAGCAAAGGATGGTTCTTTCCCCTCTTTTAGAAGAGGTACAACGATTGTTTCTTTCCATGCTTTTGCAAAGCGGCCTTTCTTCCATATTTTGTTAAAGAGAGAGAGTCTTGTGTAAAGTGTGTCAATGTGTAAGTGGCTGATCATCTCATAGCTGATTCTGTCAGCTCCAGGGGCTGACTTACCACATGTGGACAATGCAGTAATTAGTTCGGGCATTGTAAATGGTGCATTGTACCCTTCATTTGAGCGTTGGTTTACACAAGGGGCTGGCGCTCAGCTGCTTTCTTTTGCTGTAAAAATGTTTGTGTCTAATGAGAGGAACTGAATACGTGTTCAAAATGTTTGCCGAGAGACTCTGCTTGGCCTTTTATTGTGTTACCAATACTATTTCCAAGGGGATTAGGGTTGGTCTTGTAGCTTTTAGTTTCTTTATCCTAGCCCACACTTTGCGAGAGTCTGCGTAAGGGTTATAAACGATATAAACCTTGTCCAACTTTCTTTTTTTGCTAAGCGCCGTGTCCGCTTTCCTTTGGCTTTTGCCCGTTTAAACTTAAGCGGGTTGTCTGCCGTAGGATAGCGGCGTAAGAGTGCCCATGCTTTATTCTGTTCGGAACGTGCACGCTTGCACTCCTCATTCCACCATGGTCTAGGTCTGGGAAGGGTTTTAGGAGTGGTCTCTGGAATGCTATTTTGAGCACAGCCAAGAATATGGGCCGTAATAAGTGAGCTGGCTGCTTCAACATCTAAATGACTTATTAGTGAAGGGGTTAGTCTGGAAAGTTCTTTGAGTGTTTTCCAGTCAGCTGCACGTTGTTTAAAAGTTCGAGGCGAATCGGTGTCTTGGGAGTTATTGCTTATAGCAAGTAGTTTCACGGGGAAAAGGTCGCTGCCATAGGGGTTGGTAATTACTTTCCACTCACAGGTGGGCAGTAAAATTGCTGAGCCACTTGCCAGGTCTATTGCAGAATATGTGTTGGGGGCCGTGTTGTAATATGTTGGATGTTTCTTATTAAAGATGCAACTGCCTGATGATGTGATGAACTTTTCCATAGGCCGCCCTCGCGCGTCAGCTCGCGCAGATCCCCAGAGAGGGTTGTGGGCATTAAAATCCCCAATAGTTAAGTAGGGTTCAAGTAGCTCATTGGTGAGGTTTTCAAATTCGACGCTGGATAGACGATAGTCCGGTGGAATGTAAAGAGAACACACTGTTATTAGTCTATCAAAAATTATGGCTCTAACGGCAACTGCTTCAAGTGAAGTTTGTAGCTGCAGGTGTTGACAAGCAACAGATTTTTGTACTATTATTGCCACACCACCAGACGGATGGTGGTAGTTCAGTCTGTCTTTACGAAATATAGTGTATTGTGGTAAAAAGTTTGTCTGAGATGGGCGTAGGTGTGTTTCTTGGAGGCACAGTATGTTTGGTTTGTGATGTGAGAGTATATCATATATATCGTCAAGGGTGTTCAACAGCCCCCTACAATTCCACTGGATAACACTTTCAGCAGCCATAAATACCAAGAGAAGAGAAATACAGATCTTGAGATGTTCTTTTTTCATTAAAAGGGTCATTAGTGAGAAAGTTTTGTTTTTGGGGCCCTTTGAGTAGTTTACCTAGGTCGCCGAGTTAGTTCCCGGTGTAGTGATTTTGGACGACTTCGGTTTGTTTGATTTACCCCGACCAGCGGAACTGCGGCGCTCCTGTTGTGTTTCAGAAACAGGTGTGCTCGGAGAGACATCCATGGCCTCATCCATGGTTTCGGAAGAAGGGTCAGTGGAGACACTGTTTGTGCTAGAGGCCGCAGCCATGGCACAGCACTGGACATTGCTGCAACAGCAGTGACCGCAGAAGCAGCCTTCTGCTGTTTTGCAGATGCCCGGGATGGAGCCAGATCATCACTCATATGGACTGAGCTCGTGCTTGAGGCCTTAGGCACAGCACCAGAGCTCGTGCTAGAAGCCTTAGGCGCAGCACAGGTGGTCGCGCTGGAAGCCTTAGGCACAGCACTAGAGGAGGGTGTAGCAGCAGAAGTCACGGTAGCAACTTTCTGCTGCTGAGCGGGGGGCTGTGGCGGGACCAGGTTGCACTGGGTGCCCGCATCCACCAGACGACGCTCCACCCCCCGGCGAGCAGCGTCTGCGTAACTTCTGCCTGAAAGCAGGGCATGCTTCAGGCGTGCTTGTGCAAAGGTTAGGTTTTCAGTGACTTTGAGATGAATTATTTCTTTTGCATTTTTGAATGCGGGACATGCACGTGAATACGCAGCGTGTGGTTCCCAACAGTTTGGACATTTCACTTGTTTTTTTTGCAGTCATCCCTGGTGTGGTGAGCACGTGCACAGTGAGCACAGGTGGGTCGGCCACGACAAGACTGAGTTCCGTGGCTATACTTCTGGCACTTGAAACACCTTCGAGGACTAGGTATGTAGGGGCGTACTGGACAAGATATGAAGGCAGCATGGATGAATTCAGGAAGCGTTGGATGGTTGAAGGTCAAAACAACATGCTTAGTTCGAATTTCCTCACCTGCGCGACGCATGGTGATCCGCCGCACAACCGTGACGCCCTGGTCCTTCAGTCCTTCAAGCAAATCCTCATCTCTCTCGTGAAGCAGTTCCCTCTCTGAGATCACGCCTTGCGTTGTATCTAGGCTACGATGTGGTGTGACCATTACTTGGAGTTCAGCCAGGGTGTTCTCTTTTAGTAGATTCTGACTGGTTTTTTCGTTGCACCTCTACCAGTAGATGACCAGAGGCTAGTTTCTTAGCTTGGTAATCCCGGCCGACAACGCTTTCAAGGCACTTTGCAATGAGGAAGACACATTTTTTAGCAAGTGGTTCATTTTCGTCTTCAGAGTGGATAACCAGGTATTTTGTGAAAGTTTCAACTTGGGAGACTGGTTTCAGTTGTGTTACCTCGGTGCGGCCCCTTTTAGAGGGCCGATCAGTTTTTTTGGGGGGGAGATAGAAAAAGCCATATGAGCATGGAATCAGTTCGGCGGCAGAACCGTTCGCCCACCACCGAGCCCAACAAGGGAACGTGACGTTAGAGTACACGCTAACCTTTACCCTGCCGCTATAACCCTATACTTGGTACCAAGGTTGATATCCTTGCACAGGGTTAACCCTTGCCGCCAGGAAAAAGGTAGAAATCAGGAAGGAAGGAGATGACAGGACAGGGGTAGGAGAGGAGATAGGAAAGTGAAAGAGTGGAGAAAAAGAGAGGAAAAGGCGACTGGCTGATTCCCCCCGGGCGGGTCAGACCGGGGGTACCGTCTGCGAGAAGCGGGAGCCAAAGTGGAGTGTTGCCGCTGCTGGGGGGCCGTAAAGATCCAAAACAACCCCAACTTTGGCTCAGCCACCAGGTTCCCCTTTTCCCCAGACACGGCAAAGCCACGCACAGCCGGGACGTGGGTGGGTCCAACCCACATGTGCTCGGGTCCGTGGTGTTGCAAGACACCAAGTGCCTACGGCAGTAGGCACCCCTGCGGATAAATGCTTCCAAGCGATGAAACAACTTTGGCCCCAACGGTATAAGTGCATTACGTTTGGGACTTGCATCAACCGAAACTTCTCTGGTAAAGTGTTCTCCAGAACAGGTCTCTCAGGAACCTCCTTCTTGCGGCCGTTCTTTCGTAAGAATAAATTGTCAGTTTGTTTTGAAACTACCACGCAACTAAGACAACCGGAGGGAGGGTTCGGCAGTTCGCACGTGTGTGCGCGATCATGGGTGTGTACGTAACACCCTATAAGCGAAAATTCCGGGATGTGCGCACGTACCTCCACGATTATCACATTCATCTTTGTGTTAACACTTGCTAGCAGAAATTTTGAAGATAACTACGTGCCAAATAACTTCAAATGTACGCTGAGCTTTGGGTGTGGGGTCGTTCGACCAAGATGCTCTATGTTCGGCCTAACGCCACGGCGTCGCGAACGCGCGTCTTAATAACTTGGAAACCTGACAACAAACATCAAATTTATTGTATGTCAATTCGCGCCACGTGCTAATAAGCGTTAAAGCATTGTTTTGCTATACTCGGTGACAACTTAAGAACGGCACCGGAAGTTGCCGCTGTGCCTTATCACCGTAGCCGGATGTTTCTCCGCGCGGCGCAAGTACGGCGTTACGTGGGATATTTTGAACATGGCGTGAGCCGTTCCCGTAATTGTTTCGACTTAATATGCTTATAAACGACTCCCGTGACGACAAACAAACTGCGTGAGACAAGTCAGACGATATCACGCATTCATAGCAAACCCCTTTCAGAACGCGCGCGCACTGACGTCACGGGTCCGGCGCTTTGTCGGAGTGATACACTACATGAGGTGGTGCCGTTCTTGAGTTGTAACCGAGTATAGCTGTGTGTACCCATCAACATCTTCAGGGCAAAAAGCCTAATGTTAGGTGGACAGTGAGAACTTTGCATGCCCTTGTCCAGCTCCTTAATATGTGGCGCAAGCAGGACGTAAAATGTACAAGGGTCATTATCGGCCATGCGGAGCACGCGGACTCTTCGCATTAATAAATCCACCGTGTAATGGCCAGTCACCGCCTTTGAATGAACAATTTTTTTGAGCGCCTTCTGGATAATTTTTTGTTACTCACACTTCAGGGCTTGCACAAAAGGAGAAAATTCCGAGGTGAGCAATTGTACACGGCTTTTGCAGTTATATACCTAGTGTGCCGCCCAAACCTCATAGTTTCCGAGAAAAGTGCACCTTTAACAAAGCTCTACGAGCTTCTGATGCAGGGCGCTTTGATACCGTAGCTTGCCCTTCTTGATTAATATCCTTAAGCTGAAACTGCGTTATTGCTTGACCAAAGTTAGGATATTGAACACAGAAGTTAGAACTTAAATTTAAATGTGGGACTATTGAACGGCCACAGAAAGAAGACTCCACATATGCCTCGTTTTGGTAGGATCAGGGTTATCTTGGGAAGCAGCGGGCTCGAAGCGCCGCGTTGGGCATGGCGCTGTGGTTGCTTCATTATAGGTCACTTTCTTGGACCGATCCCAGGAATGCCTGAATTCCTGTCGGGCCTGTAAGAGGTGGAATGCGACGACACCACGGATGCAGCGACGCCGCATTCCCCAACAGAGCTTCCCCGTCATTCCGACGAGGATCATTCAGCGATTTTCGCAAGGACACTTAGGGAATGCCGCGAAAGGTTTTCCAGTTGCCGTTTCTTCGCCATGTGTCTTCCGTCTGAGACACTGGGAAATACCTGAGCCAGGGAGGGCTTTGTTCATTTGCACATGAGCATGACCATCAACATGAACATTTGGAAATGCTTAGTTTGGAGCTTGAAGGTAGAAAAAGGCTTTCGTAATTGCGGTGAGCATACTTTTGATCTACCTCCAGCGTGGCATCGCTTTTTGCACTCCACTCAGGTTGAATACAGTTCTGTAAACATCGTTAAGGTGTACCTTGCGGAAAAGCTAAACAGTTAACGATGAAAGGTAGTACTGGAGCAAGATATGGGCGATTAATTCCCTGCCTTGTATCCTGTTAGCGCTTGTAAATAAAATACTAGGTATTTGTTTAATAGAATTCATTCGAATCCTTTTTGTTAAGCGGGCTTAGGTGGTAAATTCGAGAACACTAAAATGATTGCGGCAATATCAACGAAAATATATGTTTCCCTTTAAACATCCAGCGTTGGAAACCTTTATTTCTGTCTTAATAGTAGAAAAAATGAACCACTTGAATATGATAGCAATGCATAAGTTACTGCTAGTGCAAAACGTTGTTCTTCAGAACCCAAGCCTTTGATCAGCAGTACAAACAGATAGTTGAGGAGCGCGATGTATTCTGCGCCTGTGTTACCAGCGACGAGGCCGTTATGGCCCGTTTGTACCAGAGGTCGGGCACGCGCCGGTTCATACATAATTTTAATGGTAGAAACAGCGCACGAGCGTGATATTACGCGTGAAGGATGTACTGGGAGCTTTTACTACGAGCCATACGTTAATGTAAACTGGGTACTCAGATATTGTCCTGCAGGTTATTTGTTCAATGGTCTTCCCTACCGCAGCGCTTTGATTGTTTCCTCATTGGTATTTAGGATGCACGGAGGTCCATAGCATGCAGGAATGCTCTTTTCATATCCATGTCCTAGATTACTTGGCCTGATATTCCCTTTTTGGGGCACAGAATCGTGTCGATATCTTGTTTAGGTTAGCAATGGCAATATCTTAAGGCAAAAATGAAGTAAGCTCACACTAACGCGTAATGCTTCAAGACAGCGATGCTGTACGCAGCCTTCACGGTCATTGCAAGGGTCGTTGCCGCTGCTTCGCTGCGGCAACGACCTTTACTCCGTTATTGTTGTCTGAGCTTCTTTCATTTTGTGGAAGTGATAAATATTGGACATCACTTTGGAAGCGCGTGCGCTATGACGTGTAGTTATCGTTCTAAGCAAGTATTGCGAGAATTACGGCGAACGTATGAGTCTGTTTTATTTTAGCACAGTCTTAGCCAATCTCCTTAAGTTTGTATGCTTGGCTGGACAAACGTGGGGCGGGGACGCTGGCCGGTGGCCACGAGGCACGCAGACACGAGCGCCTGGAATTTTCTTGTTTTTTTTTAACTGCCGCGCGGTCACAGCATTCTTGGCCGATGTACCTAAGTGGGTAGGCTTGGCTTGACAAACCTGCTGGGAGGCCGCCGCGACGCACGCATACACGAGCGCTATGCATTTTCTTTGTTTTGCTAACTCCTTGGCGTTCGCCGCGATGCCGTGGTCGCGTGCATGCACTCGGCAGTTTTTTGGCATTTTTAACCACTGACGTAAACAATTACGAGTTGCTAAACAGCTTCTCTATGTAAAAGACTGGCCTAGTACTTTTACATGTATCAACGTTCGGCATTGCAATCTCTCGGGATATGTACATCGTTGGTACGTGAATAGAGAGATTTGTGAATCGATTTACGCTCCCCTTCGTTTTACAGGTTTACTGAATTTCGTAGTAATGTCAAAATTTTGTATAAATTCTGGCTTATCTACCTACGAGGGGGTTCTTTTACATAACTGTTGTATATTGTTTTATGTTCTACTAGCGGTAGTACCCGGCGGTGCCCGGGTGGGCCATTATATTAAGGACAGCAATTTGTATTTGTTAGTCGCCATATTAGGCTACTTCATGGGGAAGTGGTACACACTCGGGAGCGCCTATCTGCTGTCAGTACATAGGCTCCTACTTCAAGCGCGTCGTGGTAATGTGAAACGACTGGTACTCGTGTTTTACTCCAACTCTCGCTAAACAAATTGCACCAAGATGGCGTGTTTGAGCGAATGGGTCAGTGAGTGAAAAAGGTTTTATTGAGCCGGCGAAGTGGGAGTGGTTCCCTATTTCAGAAAGCCATGTGATGAGTGGGCAGCCTTCACTCTGGAGGAAGTATTGTCAGGACATCGAGATCGCTGATTGTCACCAGGTTCTCCTACAGCTCAAGGTTTGGAAAAGTGGATGAAAGAAGGAGGAGCTTGGTTTTCTTTCGCTCTTAATATATGAGGAAGAGTGCCAGGTTGCAGCCACAACTTGTATTCGGCAGGAGATTGCGCTGGGAACACATGATGGAGGCCGGCTGGGTGAGGGGTATTCTTCCTCGTAGGAAGTGCTATCTCAGAAGATATGAACGATGCTCATCGGGACAGTTTTATCGTAAGTAACATGGGCTTCCTGTGGAAGGCGCGAGGTTGCAGAAAGTCCCAGCAGACGCCGAGGGCTAACTTTTGCGCTTTTTACTGTTACATCTTCTCTTTTACATTTATGATATATAACACCTGCTCCTACTGGAGACGCGTACTTGCCGAAGGTGTCAACAGATGGCGACCGCTGAGCGAACGCAGGAAAACGCAACTGAATTTTGCGTCCAAAAGGATGCAGATTAAAAAATCTCGCTGGCCTTCTAATCCGCATCTTAGGACAAAATCCTGAAAGTGGTTTTCGGGCAATTAAATGGGCAGCATTTTCAAGAAAAAACGAATGGGAGATATCAACTGGCTGGGTGATTATTTGTGAAAGTGTAAAAACACAGTGTTTTCCCGAAATACGGCTTGGCTCTATTGGGAGGGTGTCATTGAAAAATGTTGTATAACAGTGTTGAGATAAGTGAGTAAGTTGCCTATCTCAACAAAAACTGTTTCGATATCGCAAATGGCGTACGTAAAAAAAATTCTGAAAAACAATTTACCTCTTTTCACTATCCCCAAGATGAAATTTGTAAACTTTTCAGTAATATTGACCTCCAACATCGTAATCAGAATGTGCCCATGAAATCTGTAGCAGTTTGGCTAGAAGTTTGGCTAGATGTGGACATCACCAATGAGGCCTTTTTGGCTCGACAGCCGTGTAATTTGTAAAAAACAATTTGACCCTTTTAGCGGCGTCGCAGAGCGAAATCCTTAAAAACGGTTCTGTGCATTTGTATGAGTAATATATTCTAGCAAAAAATCAGTTGGATTACTGAATCGGTGAAAGATTTATTTGAGAATCTTTAGGAACACCGTTTTAGATCCGGTGGCTTTCGGGCAAATAAATGGGCAGCATTTTCAAGAAAAAACGAATGGGAGATATCAACTGGCTGGGTGATTATTTGTGAAAGTGTAAAATCACAGTGTTTTCCCGAAATCCCGCTTGGCTCTATTGGGAGGGTGTCATTGAAAAATGTTGTATAACAGTGTTGAGATAAGTGAGTAAGTTGCCTATCTCAACAAAAACCAGTTCGATATCTCCGATGGCAGGCGGCAAAAAAACTAATATGTGAAAAACAATTTTACCGCTTTTCACTCTCTCCATGGTGGAATGTTTAACATTTTAAGAAATATTGACCTCCAACACCGTAGTCAGAACGTGCCCTTGCAATCTGTAGCCGTTTGAAAGAGCAGTTTGGCTAGACGTGTACATAACCTGTCGGGCCTTTTTGACTCATCATCCGTGTAATTTGTAAAAAACAATGTGACGCTTTTAGCGGCGTCGCAGACCGAAATCCTTAAAAAAGGCTCTGTGCATTTGTATGAGTAACATATTCTAGCAAAAATCAGTTGGATTACTGAATCGGTGAAAGATTTATTTGAGAATCTTTAGGAACACCGTTTTATATCCGGAATAAGGAATCGCCTCGCTGGTGTAGGTTAGGGCGAAATCAAAAAACTACTTTTTAGGTATTCTTAAGGGCTACTTAAATCAGCAAAAAGGGCTTCGTTATATGAATGGGTGACCGAGAAAATCACGCATTCGCAAAACCACAATTTCGCCCTTTTCTTCGGTTCGGAGGGCAATTTCTGAAAAACCCGCCTTAGTGAGCACCTACTCAATGACGCAAATAAATTCGTGGAATTTCAAGTCTCTAGGTCTAACAGTTTTGGCTGGGCGTTGACGAGTCAGTCAGTCAGTCAGTCGGGCACTTCTTTTTATAGGTATAGATGACACCTGCTCCTACTGGAGACGCGTAGTTGCCGAAGGTGTCAACAGATATCGACCGCTAAGCGAACGCAGGAAAACTCAACTGAATTTTACGTCTCAAAGGATGCAGATTAAAAAATCTCGCTGGCCTTCTAATCCGCATCTTAGGACAAAATCCTGAAAGTGTTTTTCGGGCAATTAAATGGGCAGCATTTTCAAGAAAAAACGAATGGGAGATATCAACTGGCTGGGTGATTATTTGTGAAAGTGTAAAATCACAGTGTTTTCCCGAAATCCCGCTTGGCTCTATTGGGAGGGTGTCATTGAAAAATGTTCTATAACAGTGTTGAGATAAGTGAGTAAGTTGCCAATCTCAACAAAAACCAGTTCGATATCTCCGATGGCAGGCGGCAAAAAAACTAATATGTGAAAAACAATTTTACCGCTTTTCACTCTCTCCATGGTGGAATGTTTAACATTTTAAGAAATATTGACCTCCAACACCGTACTCAGAACGTGCCCTTGCAATCTGTAGCCGTTTGAAAGAGCAGTTTGGCTAGACGTGCACATAACCTGTCGGGCCTTTTTGGTTCATCAGCCGTGTAATTTGTAAAAAAACAATTTGACCCTTTTAGCGGCGTCGCAGAGCGAAATCCTTCAAAAAGGTTCTGTGCATTTGTATGAATAACATATTCTAGCAAAAACCAGTTGGATTACTGAATCGGTGAAAGATTTATTTGAGAATCTTTAGGAACACCGTTTTATATCCGGAATAAGGAATCGCCTCGCTGGTGTAGGTTAGGGCGAAATCAAAAAACAACTTTTTAGGTATTCTGAAGGGCTACTTAAATCAGCAAAAAGGGCTTCGTTATATGAATGGGTGACCGAGAAAATCACGCATTCGCAAAACCACAATTTCGCCCTTTTCTTCGGTTCGGAGGGCAATTTCTGGAAAACCCGCCTTAGTTTTGAGAGCACCGCCAATTCAATCCGGTTCTCCGTACTTGACACTCGCATGTTTTTACGTTTGGCAATTAGTTTCTTCGTTTCTTTAGTTTTCCGGTTTGTTCCATACCTACTGCTCCACTCGCAGCTGTTCCTGATTTACGGAGTGCCGATGTTAGGTTGCCATTTCGATCTGTCTACACTCATCTTGTTCTGCTCGTTTCAAAGCGGGAATTTGTATTGAAAAGTTGTTTTAAACTCCTGCGATCTGACTTTCATTGACTCCATGCGGGGTTTATAGTTTTCACGAGTTTCGTTCTTTCTCTTTTGATATTCAGCCTTAGCTTTCATCTAACCATCCTATGATCCCTGCTCCGAATCTTACTTAGCACCTGTACGTCTTGCACTATATACCCGGTTTGTCACATAGAATGAAGTGAATTTTATTTTGGATTCCACCATCGGATCTTTTCCTTGTCAATTTCCCATTTTTTTGTTTGTAGAAGAATGTGTTCACTAACATCAGGATATTTCTCCCGGCAAATCCGACGAGTGCATCGTCTCCACTGTTGCGACTGTCTGTTCGGAAGTTTCCCACTAACCTTTCTCCCATTTAATTCTTTACTCTTCTAAACGTTTTCGTTTTCTTCAGCGCCGGAGCGGCCGCGAGTGCTGAGTCATATGCAATTAAAACAAACCTAGCTAACTTCCGCGAGAGGGTGGCCTCTTAAGGGCCATACCGGCGTGATCTCGGGACTCTTCAGATAGTTCGAGAAGTGAAGTCAGCTAGCTAGACACATTTTTGTATAGTTAGAGCCAAAATTCGAAATTTAAACAAACGGTGACCCTTTAAAGGCCATACTCGCGTTATAGCGTTCTCCTTTCAATAGTGTGACAAGTTAAATCAACCCTCTGGACGCAGTTTTAAAAAAGGTACAGCCAAAAGTCGAAATGTAAACAAACAGTCACCGTACGTTCGAGAACCTTCCATTCATGGCGCCCACGCTTAGACGGGCATCGGCTAGTTGAGCTTCAATATAGCCAGCTGAGCGTCACCTGAGAAGCTCAGCTTATCTTGACCAGCTTTTCTTTGGCCAGCTGAGCTTCAACCTAACCAATTTTTTGTAGGTATACACTTGAGCGTGGCGTTAGCTTACAATTTCCAGTGCCAGACGTCAGTGAATCTCATCAGTAAGCGAGCGTGTCAGCTTACTCCTTCAGAACCGCGCGTGTAAAAAGCAAAACCGACAAACACTGGCTCCGTATCACTACAGGCTTGCGCGACAACGTCGTCAAAGAGAAACTTCTCTCGCTCTCTAGCTATTTCTCGCCTGGCTCTCTGAGCTCGACCTTTCATGATGGTATGAACTGCGGCCTGCTCGGGAAGTAACGATCATATCGGATACCTGAAATGTTAAACCAGACAGGTCCGACCATGATGGGAAGGCTTTTTGCAAACAAACAGCGCTTTCTTACCAGAAGGCGATCTGACCGCCCTGACGTAGTACTTGGTCGACACCTCCCATTAATGAACAGCAAAACCCTCGGCACTCAGTCCCCAGCAGCTGTTAAGCACCCGACCACGGAGGTGGTTACAACAGCGATACAGAAGGGGAGGCCAACAACATGTGTGTCCGGACAGGCCACCATTTTAACCTAACTCTCCCATTGTTCAAAGCACGCACTCTGTCAAGCGAGGGAAGGTTAGCTGTAATAGGACACGAGTTCTCTGAAAGTAGGTTGGATAATATAGCGTTACGCGAAGTTAAAAGGACCGGAGAAGGGTTCAAGGAGCTTACTAGAGGGCATATTCTATGCGTTAATAGACCCCAAGAGAAGAAAGAACATGCTGAGGTATTTTTAATTCATCAAAGAAATAGCAAGGAACGTGGAAAAATTTTTCAGCATTAGGGACACAGTCGCGGCTGTTGTGATGAAGCTGAACAAGCGGTACAGGTTAGAGATACTGCAGGCCTGTACGCCAACAACCAGCTATGACGATGAAGCCCTTGTTAGCTTCTACGAGGACATCGAATCAGCAGTGAAGAAAGCAACAACGCAGTTCACAATTGTGAAGGGATACTTTAACGCAACAGTCGGTGAGAGGTGCCCCTAAATAAGCGACACAGGTCGGAAGGAAACGCCTTCATAAGAAACACTTAAGTGCGCCTTTGGAGTGGCTGCAGAACCACTGACAAAACTCCCGGGTAGGCCGCATTCAGACAAGTTGCCAAGCAGTAGTTGAAGTATAATAGCGTATAATCGGGTGAAATCAGGTAGTGTAAAAAGCGTTCTACTGACTAACTCGGCATAAACTCGTGTTGGTTTGAATAGAATAATCGATGAATTTCAGCCTTAAAGTTTCGATGTATGACTTTTTGGGGATTCTGGAAAGGGAAGACAAAAGGGAGAATGGACTGTATTTTGTAGGGATTCTGGCAATCCCGGACATGGGCCGAGACAAGATTAGTGAGGGAACGTTAGTGAGTATTGGGAATCCCACTGCTCATGCAGTGTTCGCATTTATGCAACATAAATGTTTATTAGCTACTACAAGCTACTAGCTCACTATGGCGCTGGCTCATTCGTTAAGCCTTGTTCTAGTGAGCCCACGGAAGCGAGGCCTATACCGCCATAGAGACAAAAAACCGACACGCCTGTTTGATGAGTTATGGTGCACGGTAAGATCGCCAATGGGTCAGAATTAGGCCGGAGCCCTTCAGTACGGCGTGCCTCATGTCCCGGTTTTAGCTCTGGAGCCTAAAACCCCTAACTATCTAATCGACACGATCGAATCGGCCCAAAATATAGCCCCCCGTTTCATCTCCCGTGATTACGGCCACCATTCAAGCGTAACACAAGTGAAGCTTTGTCTCTCCTTCCAGCCTCTACTCCTTCGTCGCGATATCGCCATTTTGTCATTGCTCCATAAGTATGTTTATAACTGCACTCGTTCCACATTACCTATCCAAATTGCATCAAGCACGTCCCGAAGTATAAATAACCAATTACGTTTTTCCCTTATATATGGTCCCACACACGCGTTTAACTTCTCTGCGCTTTCTGTGGCCATTCGCTTGTAGAACCGCCTTCCTGATAGCATTGCTGCAGAACACAATGATGATAAATTTCGTCATCTTCTGCACGAGCACTTGCAGATCAGCACATATAATTAGACATAATCTTGTTTCTGTCACTGGGAAAGGGGGTTGAAGTGCTTGCGATGTTTTCAATCTACTCTATTTTGTTCCTTGAATTGAGTTTTTCTCTCTGAGTGTCCTGTGCACGCTATTTGACGCAAATATGTAGATCTTTTTTTGCATTTTCTGTCATGAATTGCTACTCCGCAAATTGTATATCTTCATCTGATGTGGTTTGTGCGTTCTGAACATTCAAGTATTTGTGCGGTATTCTTTGCAATGTAAGTATGCGTTTTCTTTTTTGTTGTTGTTATTTCTCTGATTTTGCCTTGTGTGTATCAAAGTTTTTAGTTTACCTAACTTTTCTGCCGTATGGTGGTTGCTTGCTCCTTTTCTATTTTTCACGTCGCCCCCTTTACTCAATGCCCCAGGCCTGTAAGGTATTTATAATAAAAAAATTATTAAATTTACGTTTAGTTTTAATGCGTATCATTCTTTGCCCAATTCCCCCACAGCGATGACCCTGTAACGCCCTCCATTTACACAAAAATGCAGATATCGTAGAAGTTCCATCTTCAATCCCTATAACAGCGCAAATGGAGATAACTGGTCGTAAGAAATATAAAAAAAACTAAAAAATGAACATAAAAACTACGGCAAATGACGAAACGTGTAACCGCTGCATTCCCACAATAACGCAAATTTCGCAAAAGTTCCACCTGTAATCGTTATAAGAGCGGAAATTAAGAAAATTGGTCGAAGGAAACATTTAAAAACAAAAAAAAACAGGAAAACATAAAATAATTACGGAAACTGGTGAGCCTTGCTACGCCCTGCATTTCCACCGTAATGCACATTTCGCCGAAGTTCCAAATGCAATCGTTATAATAACGCAAATGGAGATAATTCGTCTGACAAAATTTCGAAAATGAGGAAGTTCAAAATTTCCAAAACAAAAATCTTACAATATGGAAAATAACCCAACGTATAACGCGTGGCATTTCCATAAAATTGCCCATTTTGCGACAGTCCGAAATGCAATCGTTATGATAACGATAATAGAGATTATTGATAGGACATTTAGAAAAATTAAAAAAAATACGAAAAATCAGGCAATTACAGGAAACGGCCCGCCGTACAACGCCCCGCATTTCCACAATAATGCATATTTCGCGAAAGTACCACCTGTAATCATTATATTAGCGTAACGCAGGTATGTGGTCGTACGCAATTTTTAAAAACTAAAGGTACTGAAAAATATGAAATAATTACGGTAACTGGAGAACCATGTAACGCCCTGCATTTAAAAAAAAATGTAGATTTTGCGAAATTTCAAACTGTAAGCAGTATAAAAAAACTAAATGGAGGTAATTGGTCGGACAAATTTGAGAAAAAATTAAAAATAACAAAATATTAAAAAGTAATCGGAAATGGCAAAACGTATCAAGCCTGGCATTTCCGCAACAATATTGATTTCGTGAAAGTTTCACCTGTAATGGTAATAATAGCGTAAATTTAGATAATTGTCGAACGAGATTTTGAAGAACTGAAAAAAATAGGAAAAATAATACTGACGGAAAACGGCGAACCGCGTAACGCCCTGCATTTCCACAATAATAGAGATTTCGCAA
The DNA here is from genome assembly GCF_048455015.1 of Haemaphysalis longicornis. NCBI lineage: Eukaryota > Metazoa > Arthropoda > Arachnida > Ixodida > Ixodidae > Haemaphysalis > Haemaphysalis longicornis. The sequence continues at coordinate 145,071,685 of NW_027526361.1, forward strand.
ATGTTCCAATTGTAATCATTAAAATAACGTAAATAGAAATAATTGCTCAGACAAAATTTAAAAAACTAGAAAATAAGAAAAATACCAAGAAATTGCGGGAAACGGCACACCGTACAACGCTCTGCATTACCACAATAATGCAGATTTCTCGAATGTTCCACTTTTAATCGATGTAATAGCGTAAATGGCGATAATTTGTCTTACAGGATCTAGAAAAACTAAAAAAAGTGGCTGTAAAAACTCACATTTAAGACAAGCGGTATAAGAATGCTATGCATCAGTAGATAATTCTCTGAATTTCGGCGGAATTTTTTGTGTGTACCCATACCTAATAACAAATCGTTAGAATAGTTTTTTTTTCATCCACCCAAACAGGAGTATAAACTTTCAACGGCAGTACACTTATTGTCACTACTGCAAATAAAAAAGTGCTGTGAATCAGTTAGACTCCAATGGAGTAACACCTAAAAGTGCCGCTCAGAAACACAATACAGGGACATACATCGCGGGTGCTGCGCGACGTACGGAGGCGAGCTTTAACCCAAGAGAGAGAGAGAAAGAGAGAGAAGGCTCTTTAATGTTAACTGGTGAGGTTAGCCCATCTAGGGACAAGGCTTGCTTCACCAGAGTTGGGGGAGGGTGACTACGTTGACGAGGGGTTAATATTAGACATTAGGGTTACGACATGAAGAAGACAAACAAGAAACATTAAAAAAAAGACAGTAAAAACAAGAGAATGCTGCCAGCAGAGCCCGGACATAAAAATACAATTGAAAAGAGAATCGTTAATGTAAACACTGCAACAGAATTAGAAACAAAACCACGCCGAAAAGAAGAGTAACAACACCAACCCAAGAAAAATAAATGTGCACTGGTTCCATAAAACGGCATTTTTTGAAAAATCTCGCAACGCAAACCCCTTTAGAATACCTGATTGGTACATTTTTGGGGTAAATTTGAACCTAAAGTGAGGCCAGTATGTTCGTAACAGAATTCTAAAACCTGCGCAAAATACCAGGAATGAAGGTAAGTGTACACAAGCAGCACTGGTATGCAGTTGTCCCTATTTCGGGTGAAATAAAAATCCACCGCACAAAGCCCTAGCCTGACGCCAAACGCATACCGAATGAGACTCGAAGTGAAGATTGCAATTCTAATTTGTAGTGAAGATTCACTATGCTACAACTATCGATGTCGCTCATCGGGTGGAAATACTTTCGGATGCCGGCGTGCAAAGCTGCGCCTTTGTTATCGCTTTGTCTTTCGCAGCCTCCCAGATGCTGTACCGCTTGACTAGGCTAGGGTGATATGGCTGCTTCCCCCGCGCTTTATGGCTCAGAACAGGTTGATTGATTGATTGTGGAGTTTAACGCACCGACGCAACGCAGGCGATGAGGCGCGCCGTAGTGGAGGGCTCCGCATTAATTTTGACCACCTGGGATATCTTTAAGATGCGCCGAAATGTCGTACACACGGGCGTTTTTGCTTTTCACCTCCATCAGAAAAGCGGCCGCCGCGGCCGGGAATCGAACCCGCGACCTCGTGCTCAGCAGCGCAACGCTCAAAACAGGCTTGGCCGTCTGTGGCTGCTTCAGCGAAAGCGAACGACGTCACTAGGCGAGGGTTACTGGCTCCTTTGCCGGAGCTTCGTCCCCAAGTATCGGCATAGGTGGCGCGCCGTCAAGGCAATCTGTGAGCGGCCTTCAGCAAAATTGGGCCCATCTCTACACGAGGGGGGACTCGAGTAAATGCGTCGCGTAGGGGGTGGGTGTATTGCGTTAACGTTAGTGTTTGGGGGGTGGTGGTGGAGTGGTAGTGAATGTGTTAGTGAATGTGTTAACTATTATTGCTTATTACTATTATTTATTATTATTTCTTTCATATATTAAATATTACTTTCGTGATTTTGCGACTCGAGTCCCCCCTTGTGGAGAGATGGGTCCAATTTTTCTTTTTTTTGTGACGCAAGAAGTGAAGGCAAGGAGTAGGTTGTTGTAAGTCGTTATTTATTTATTTCTTGCTGTTGTCGTTGTATTGGACGCTGAGAACGACGGCTTCGTGGTCGCTAAAGTGTACTGTTAAGGGGTCTTTAAGCAGTGGTCATGCGTGGCAGCAACTGGTGAAGACGAGATCGATGCAACTTGTGCCGTGTATCAGCAGCTTCTTGACGTAGTTTGAATGTGTCAAGGATATAAGGCGCGTTCGTACCCTTTGATTCTGTGTCGCTTTTGTGGCGCCGTGGGAAGAGCACCATGTACCTCGCGTTTCGCCCACAGGGTCGTGGGATCGAAACCAGGCGCCGATAACTATTATTTTTTTCTTATATTGTGTAGGGGGAGGGGTGCCGACCTGTTGTTGAGAGCGAGGAGGGTAGCGTGATGCGGGAGAGGAGGAGTGGGGGAGAGGGCGCACCTGCGCGCTGAGCTGTTGCGGACGGACGGCGGACGCTACATGTGAGTTAAAGAAATGCTGTGCATTTAAAAACGAAAGGACGTCTCGAATCCTCCTCTACCTATACTTCGATGGCAGGCTGCTGCATCTGAACCAAAGGCAAACATTTCCAGATAGCTGTTTTTATAGAATTTGCTTTCGCTCGTGATATTTAGGTTTAGAAGCGTTCCACAAGACCCATTTAGATTTTATGTACTTGTTTTCTATTATATTGGTTATTTATTATATCTTCTTAACATTTAGGCTCCTTCATTCACCTGTTTTTAGAATTTTTACCCGGGGAAATTTTTTCTTGTAAAAAAGGGATGTCAAAAATTCTCCACTCTTTCTTCCGTCGTTGTATAGAAGGCGACCCGCGACTTCTTTTTTAGATTTGTTCTTGTTCGAGATTTTATATTACTCGAATTTCTTTATTTCAGTTTTGATCTAAAGACAGGTTGAACAAAATTGAGGGCAATGAGGAAAAACCGCGTGCGTTATTGTTTGCCGACATCTTTCAACTTAAAATCAATAAAGACAAAGCTACACAGGCGATAAGGCGTGCCATAGTGGAGGGCTCCGATTAATTTTAACCACCCGAAGATCTTTATCATGCGCCAGAATCTCGAACACACGGGCCTTCTTGCTTTTCACCTCCAGCGGAAATATTCTAAATGTTATTGTTAACAGTGAAGCAGTTGAGAGCAAAAATTAAATCGGATGAATCTTTACTTCCAAAAAGCTGGGCTTTCCATCTGAAGAAACCTAATGTAGTTACCGAAACTGAAACCAATTTATAAGCCTATAGCCATTCTACCCTGCCTAGCACGTTTTCGCAAAATCAATCAAAACACAGTCATTGCTCTCTCGGGGATCATGATGCCTAATTATCTTGCAATGATGATCTGATAGTTTCTTTAACATCACCAATCAAATTTTCTTTCGTGGAGATAAAAATACCGCAGATACCCCAGTACCCTTCATGCATTGTTTGACACTCGCCATTAGCCGGCATTGTAACTGCTTACACAAAGAATAAATCTTTTGATCTCCATGTTACAGCCTTTACCCTCAGTATTGTTGTACTCGTTAGGCTTCATATAGAAGATTTTTGATAACTATGCAATATAAACTCTTCCATTGCCTTACTATGTACTGTGCCTGATACAATAAGCTGTTTAAGTCCATGTTGCAGGTTGAGGATGATTTTGATTCGGATAAAATTTTCTGCAACACTTCTTAGGTGTGGAGCAGAATTTTATTCAAGGTATCGGCCCAGTGAGGCATCGCGCATGATCCAGTTACCAATATAAACCTTAAAGGCTGGTCTCATAGCACAGGTTCGTCAAAAGTACAGGAAAAAAATAGCATGTGGTCCTATACATAGGGCAAAGAAGATTTTTGGCGACGACTCTGAAAAGAATCTTTGAATAAGAGTGCGTTATCTCTAGAAACTGAAGTTACGAAGGCACCTACACTATGGTTTGATTGAAATAATATTGTCTATGTCTATTGGTAGTTAATGTACATAGTAGCTTGGAGATTTAACAGCACTTGAAGGTAGTATGTTTCACATGTGTGCAACGACATATGAAGGTCAATATAGAGGATACAGAGTTCAAACGTGACATATTATAACATTTGAGGGTGTTCTCTGCAGTGATTTTAAGGTGTGAAAGTTATTGATCTTACCAATTTACATATAAAAAACATCGCGCCGTATTATTAGGCACTGGTCAGCAACGACTTTATGGCTAGACTGCTTTCGGTGCAAATATACCTGATAATCTTCATAAAATAGCAGTATCGCGAGGGAAACTCTTTTGTCAGCAATACTGATAGAAGTTAAAGAGTTGCGTGACTTATTAAGTCGTCGTTGCTCAGTATTTATATGTATGCGATATTATTGCGCTAATATAGAGTAATATTAAAGACTAAGTAACACAGTCACAAATTAGCGAACAGCGGTTTTTTGAGAAATGGCTGCTTTACATGCCTGTACCACACGAGATTTTCTACATAACTGCTTACAACGAACTGAGCACTGCACGTTTGTGGTGAAATAACGTCAGGCTGTCGATTTTTTTGTTTGTTATGAGGCAGTTTTTCAATTGACTAACAATATTGCCAATCTCACGTTCTATAAGCATTCGTGATGTTTTCTTCCTTGGAACGATGTGTTCATGACATCTTTGCAACTTTCCAAGAAACCTTGTTTCTTTCTCCGTGTTCACATTTGAACACAACCCCGTAGTGAGCTGAAATGCGTTTCCAGCTAGAGGGGTTCAGGCTGCTACACACACAGCAATTTTGAAACTTCCTTAATAGAAGAGTGTAGCTTGTTGTTGCTTTGAAGCTGCTTACGAGGCACACTTTGGAGAAAAGGGCGGAGTAAAAGTAGAGTGCTTTTTGCAACCGTGGCTATATTTTCACCCATGCTGCACTTCTGCGGTATTGCCCTAAGCTTAGAAACTAACAATGTCGGAGAACAAGAAAAGTTTGGCGAGGAAAAACGGTAGCTCGCGGTACAGTTACCTGGGTCCGTATTTTTGCAGTAATTTGAATTGCACCTTGAAAATGAAAGCTCAATGTTAACTCAAATGAACCCTTGTTAAGACGTCATTTGAAAAGAAACCCTCAATTTTATTGTGGCACTGACAGCGACAATAACTTTCTGCGGGGGAATACATGTGGGCTCTTTACCGTTGTATTAAAAATCCAACATGGCACGCCTAGTCGACTATTTTTGACATGGCTTGTACAATAAACGCATTAGGTCAACTTTTCTGTGCACCGCGAGTTTATTGTTATGCCTCAACGTTCTCTTGGTGTAAGTTGCGCGTGTTTACTTCCTAGTGTACTAATGAGGCTTGGACCGTTTGAACATATATGCTGTGCCTACTGCTCTAAAGGAAGCTCCCTCATGCCAAACGGGGGTTTCTTTAATAGCATATGATTATCATTAGCAAGTGCATACCTATATTAAAATGCAGACAACTTCAGGTCCCTTTGTAAATAGCGCTATCGAATATCATGTCTCATAATTTGATCCTTGTAAATCTTAGATAACCTCTCATTACTTGCGTTTAGTTTGAATATACTCGAGGTGCAATTAGAGTAATTAGTCCGAATGGGAAAATACACGCCCCTTTTTATTAAGGTTTTCAGTTTTATGGAGGCAGGTATTTTGCTTCGTCGGACGTAGACGCGCAGTATCGAGGGTGTGACTTTATCAAAGCAGCTGTTTGTCTTTCATTTGTGGATATCACTACGCAAGTGATTTGCGCAATGTCTTTGTTAATAGCTTGGCGCGTGCCTACTGCGGCCGTTCAGCTATTCTACAATGCACAGGGCAATCTGTTCGGCCACATTTATGTAATCGCATTAAATGCCAGATAAATATACCAGGTAAACAGGTAAATATAGATACAGTTCATTGCACTGATTAGGCCTTTTTATTGGCGGCACCTCCGCATGTTTGATATGCAGTGAATTCCAGAAGTATTAATGCTGGTTGCATTTTAGGGAGGATGAACTCGTACCATCTTTACCAATGTATTTTTTTCAAGTGGCGGCTCAAAAGAACAACTCCAGTGTTTTTTTGTGGCTACGCATATACACTCCATAATTTACATTATTATTTTTCTTCTTGGATTTCCAGTCGAACAAGGTCCACGAAATTGGTGATTCTTGGATGTCGATGTTCAAGGGCTCTCTAAAAAAATTGTATTTGTAAAACTAGCATCACAAGCAGACATGTCAGATAACTGATTAGGCGTCAAATTGTCCCATACCCTTAAAAATGAATACTCTTACTTATTTCTTTTTCATTTTTTTTAAGGACCTTACTACGGGAACACAGTACGGTGAAATGCACATCGCAAACCCACCATCATTTGGTCTTCAAAAGTTGAGCTCAAATGTTCAGAAATATTTATATTTGAAATATACTCATGCAGCTCCGATTATGTTGCACCGGTATTCTTATAATGCTAGGACTTCTACATTACCGCAGCTGTAGCGCCAAGTGTGAATATAAAATCGAAACAACATTTATAAGAACTCCCCATAAAACAAGGGGTCTTGAACGTGTGGCTCAAATTCTTATTTCAGAAAAATTATCTTTTCGCGTGTCATTATCCTTCTTACGTAGATAAAACCGTAAAGCCGAGCCTACGCTTTTCTGGAGTGCTCTTTATTGCGGTGTTCAAAGTTGCCTAACATAAGCTCGAGAGGCGATATAATATCTGCGGTGGAACATCTCTCCGCCTCAGCTCTGCGCCTTCAAGCGAAGGCACGTGCGGTCGGGCAGAATGATTGCGGGAGCCATCCGCAATCCGGCGGTTCTCGCCAGGGAACAATTTTCAAGAAGCGGCAGAAGGGAGAACGAAAGTCTGACATGAATAAGCCAAGCAACGAGATAATAGGCGTGCCAAGATGCAGCCCATCAACGTCACATTTGGCTTGGTGGTCACGTCCACTCATGCCTCCACAGGTGCACAGATTGGGTGCAGTTAAATGAAAACTGCCATGTAGTTGCTCTTTCTGTCGCTTCCCAGTCATGTCAAAGACATAACGACGTCTTGAGGAGTGGAGGATCTCTCTCTTTTGCCCACCCATTCTGCAGACTCCCATACTAAAATATTGTAGAAGCTTCTTTACATTCCCGCTGCCGGGGACGAAGCGTCTGGAAAAAATAAGGGCACCCATAATGTGTTGGCTGATCATGACCGTACGTTTATTTCTGCTCAATCTCTTTCCCATTCATTACTCATGAGGAATACAGGCTATGAGCGAATCCGGTTAACCTAGACGCATGCTGTATTTTGTACGCTTCCATACAAGACCCTGAAAAGTTGTAAGTGGGCAAAATGTGAGTTTCTAAAATGTTGCTTCATAAACTTCAATAAGCGAGTCATTTGAAGTTTACTTAGAAGCATTAATCGAGGTGTTAACAATGACTATTCGCGCATTGATAATAAATTAGGAAATTTTGACTCAATACACCCGTAACTATGATTACGGAGTGAATACAGGCGTCGACAATGACTATTTGCGCATTGATAATAAATTAGGAAATGTTGACTCAATACCACCGTAACTATTATTACGGAGTCAGACACTTTTAAAACTTGTTTAGCCAAGAAACTGGTGTGTGTTTTAGCATTTAAAAAAATACTGGTATGACCAAATGAATTTCTTCTAATCCATCATCAGGTAAAATAAAGAGTGCTTAAACAATATTTTCGCTTAAATAAAAAAAATACGTTTAAATTAGGTTGCAGACGTCGTTACTAATAAACTATTAACGAATTACTTTTTTTTTCAGTTCTATATTCTAATACAAGGCCTACTATATTTGGCCACAACTTGAGAACGGCAACGAAAGTTGCCCCGGCGCCTCAGAACCACAGCCGGATGTTTTTCTCCGCGGCGGTAAAAGTGCCTTAGAGCGAGGAATTTGAACGTGAGAAAAGTCGATTCTGTGATTTCTCCCACTTAATTTGTTTATAAATTTTTCAGCGATGACAACAAAACCAGTTGTGAAAAGCAAGATGATGTCACGCATTACAAGCGATCTCGTTTCAAAAGGCGATCGCGCGTTGACATCCGCTTCGGTTCGGCGGAGTGATACAGCGCATGAGATATTGCCTTCCTTAACTTGTGGCAGAGTATAGAGGGATTAATGTACCAACAATTCTTTCTTCGGGTCGTTCCTGGAAATAATTTATTACAGTATACTTGGATAAAATAGCCTGCATTTCTGTTCCAATCAATTCCAAATCTGTGGTTAGAACCTCGCAAGTTGTTTGCGCTAATTACAGAAGACGGATAATATCGTCTCATAATGCAGTAATCCAGGCAACGTGGTTAGTTAAACTGTGAAAAATAAAAGAAACACAGCAAAGACTTGAATAAATGAAGAAAACGCACAGGATGAGTTCCGGACGCGCAGGACTTCCGCTCGTCCTCGGTGTCCTCTGCCTTTAGTCCAGTCGGTATGGCGTCTTTTGTAAATATATTGTTGAAGTGTGCAGATAAGCTATTTTCATAGTGTAAAACTGGAATATATACGTCCTTGGCTTTACTGCTCTTTAATTGAAATGATTCTTATTACAAGTCGATAACCATAGATATTGCGGCTGCCCAGGAACCTTAGTGGCGCTACCAGGGAACCGTCCTTTCAATTATCTATGATGACTCAGGTAGCGAACTCAAGTATTAAAGTGAAGTTACAGAGAAATAACCAGAAGTGGTGTGCAACCTGAAGTAGTTTCAGAAAAGATGCCGTGATTATAAGCCGCGCTCATAAGGTTGGTGTTTCTAATCGTTGTCGGTTGGAATCCACTTTCTTATTTTCGCAGCACCGAACTGCATTTATGTTAAGCCAAAGTGTATGTAGGTTTCGTGCTGGTTTTAGTGGAAGTAAAGTTTACAAGCTGAAATACAAGGACTGGTACATACAGAAGCACATGCCGAAATTAGGACGCTCAGTTAAGAAGGGCGGCTGCGAAGTCTGTGTCGAAGCAGAAGATAGTGCCACTTCGAAAAGGCTGGATTGAGTACCGCAGCTAACTGAAATTGTTTTTATCAGCTTATCAGCAATTATGAAACTCCACAGAATTTTCCACGTTTTAGGTTTTAGAAGCAAATATAGCATCCTTTTTCTTCGTGTGAATATTTTATTTGAGTCGAGGTGCTGATGGTAGCGAGCCGCCCGGTAGGAGGCTTCCTTAGTCCGGGATTGCTTCCTTATCGGATTGTTTCACTCCCATTCTATGGGGTACCAGCCCGGGTGCCTGCTTGGGGGCGGGATTTGCATGCGGCAGTGTATAGGATGGAGTACATGGCATGTAGAATGGTGTTATGTCGGCAGGAATTAGTCTGTAGTCACCTGTTAGTCTGTTAGTCTTTAGGTGAATTGACGTAGTTATAAAATTATCTACTCTATTTACAAGGAGGACAGTCTGAGAAAGTAGCCGTAATCTAAGAGGGGCATTGCGAGCAACAAAGCATGTGCATCGTATTTGCACGTGAAAACGGGACAACGTTTTGAACGAAACTTCAGTTGTATCTCACAAGGTAGGCGAAATACCTACATTGAAAGATTTCTTCCACTAAAATTTAAAGATCGGAGGCCTATTTACTCCCCCGAATGATAATTATTATTCTGCTGTTACTCAGATATTATTATTTCGGTTCGTTACAAGCTTTTCTAATTTTTGTTTATAAATATCTTACTAAAGCAACGCTCTTTTTGCTCGTAAATAACAATACCTGCATTTCACGTTATTGCTTCGATAATTGCTTTAGGTATTTCCGAAAGAAGCTGGATATGGTCACGTGACATCTAAACTTGCTCTCTCAAAGAAATTTTATCCTGCCCCGTCCGTCGAGTGTGCCGCACTTTAACCTCGCAATAAAAACTCGAGAAGATAACGTTTTTTTTGCTTTGGATTAGGAAGGAACCATTTTCAATATATAGGCTTTTGAGTAAGTGCAACAGCGCATATTTTCTTTCCAGAGTTGCGTCAAATTCAAAGGCACTTGTCTAAAACTCGAGGATCAATTCATTATTTAAATGCTGGGACTCCCTACTCGAGTGTAAAGAGGTAGTTTACCCAGCTTAAACACTTTGTCAAGGCCTCAGTGCCGCTATAAGGCAGCAGTTTTTTTGCGAATTGAGATTTGTACATCTTCGACGTTCATATGTACAACAGGTGACGATGCTAGGAGCATTCTGTTTCGAGAATGACTCATCCTTACCCAACAGGCAGCTCAAACTAATTGCATGGATTCTAGTAGGGGAGAAATCCCCCGGTTTACGTAAGCTGCGGCCTCCAAGTGTGCGCGTGCGTGCGTGCGAGCACGCGCGTGTGTGCGCGTTTACGTGTGTGTGTGTGTGTGTGTGTGTGTGTGTGTGTGCTCGCGCGCTCGTGCGCAAGCAAAAACAGGCCGCGCCAGAACCCTGTCCGGCCGGCGCAACACTTCGGGTTTTGTTGGTGCGGGAAGATTGCGACCTCGGAAAAAAAAAGAGTTCAAAATTGCGTGCAACTAACTGACAACGGTTCTGGTAAGCTGAGCCGTAAATATATGCGACTTTCTGAAGGGCTGGTTGAGTATCCGAGGTGTCGAGCTGCCGAATTAAAGAACGCGGTTCGATTCCCTCCGAGGAAATGTTTTTCTTATGAAGAATAAAAACTTTGCCAAGTGCAGAGACACTGGCGCACGTTGACGAAATTGACGACAAGCCCCCCACTACAGGCACCCCAATATCCGCAGTGTTGCTTGGGCGCGTTAGACCTTGAAAGTTATTTTTAAGCGGCGATCGCTTCTTTCCGCCGTAATCCCCATTTTTGCCTGGGTCTTCATTGATTTTGTCTTCCGTCATATCAGCAATCATCTTTAACTGTTCATTGTTCAAATTAATTCATCTGGTCGCACTAATTTCTAAATTTGTTTGGGCTGCTCTTCCAAAGTGCAAGGTAATCCGCTTGTGGCCGCTTCCTAAGCTGTCTGTACCGTTTTCATCTACCCTGATTTCTCGCAACCTTTGATATACTGTCTTGGAGACTAGACTATAGTCTATGTTGTACTGTCTGTTACCGCTTTCCCACGTTATTTGTCCGTCCCACTTGTTCTGCATGTTTACGATTACAAGCCGGTTTTCCTCACATAGATCTACCACTAGAGAACTAGTTCTTATCTGTGTATCCATCCAAATTTTTCATGTGGGCATTTATACCTCCAACTTAGATTATTTCACCAGAATCTTTGAACTCGGTTACATCTATTCGCAGTTACCCACTTCCTCATTTTTCTCCCTAGCTCTGCTGCGGGTCCACAAATACGCAAAGCCTATTTTTTCCCCGCATCTATTTTCCCCGCTTTGGCGCCTCTAAGCTATAGGTGCTCTTTACAGCTTTCCTACACATTCTGCCAATCGCTTCCTTCTTTATTAAGCATGCCAACATCTCCGCCCCCCCCCCCCCCTGTTCATTCCTGTGGTCCTATTGCATCCTTCCCAGACATAATTGTCTATGACTCTATGACAGGTGCGGCGTCTAGGTCTTGGAGGTGCGTTTCGGCTAAAGCGTACACGTTGATTTCTTCCTGTTGAAGTTGGTTTTGAATTTCTACTCACTTATCAGGCGTTTTGCCTCTCTGCATATTTATGTAGCTGATTAAATATTTATTCCGTTTGTTTTCTCTAACGGGATCTATTTGTGTCTTGCAAAATTGTTCGCTCTATCGTTTCCACCTAAAGCACCTCTGTCAACGTTCTCAGTTATGTCAATGGGTTCTTCGGTTAGCTCTAAGCATGGCTGCCTCGCAGCGTTGAGTGTGCATGGGTCCCTCGCTTCCCCTTTTTCACCTAGTTTACTATTTTTATCTGCGCGGGGCCCCCTGAAAAAGCTACCGCTCTCCCCCGTAAGCCCCACCCCACCTTGTTTCGTAGCCCGGGGCTGAGGTGAATTCTGTCCCATTGAAAAGCTTGCCTATGTCCAATGCTGCCCAACGTGGTTCAATTCTATCACTTCAAGCCTGCAAGCTTCGCACAGCGCTCATGTGCTTTGAGGCAAAACCGACCACTACGTACGCCCTCTGCCTGTTCGCCTGGCTGTGGGTGACGCAAACCGTTGCAGCGATAGCCAACGGATCTTCAGTTGGAATCTTCCCCGGCGGGATGGACGCCGCGGACGAGATAGACTTCCCCCCTCCCACTCGCTCGCGCAGACTCGGCCAGCGCCACTGCTGCGGGCCACTCATGAACTCTGGAAAGAGCGATGTGGGTGTATGCACTATTCGCGGGCCGCGTTCACTAAGGCAATGAAAATACGCTCGGCCATTAAGGTTTCTACGCAGCGCCTTTACTGCCCTCCCTCAAAAACTCTGGGAGGGTGTCGTGTGTGTCTGTAATATAAGCGGGCCGTGTGCACAGTAGCCTTGTGAAAGCCACGGAGCCGCTGCAGCAGTTGTGTATAACACCGTCTTCTTGGTGAATAGTTCGCATTCGTTTTGGGCAGCACATAAATGCTGTCGCTCCGTTCGAGTATCCTGTAATCTCGCCCGTAAGGGTGTTGTTCTTGTATATATTCGCACTATCGCTCGCCATGCAGTATAACCGTTAAATTTGCCTTAGGATTCTTCTCGTCGTCACCAAGGCAGAAACTTGTGCTGCCTAAAACGCCCATGTGCACAAGATTTCGGGGCACTTTTAAAATATCCCCTGGGAGTCAAAATTAATCCGGAGCCCTCCACTGCGGCACGCCTCATCGCCTGCGTTGAGTCGGAGTGTTGAACCAATGAATCAATCAATAAATAAAAGCCACAATCAATCAATCAATCAATCAATCAATCAATCAATCAATCAATCAATCAATCAATCAATCAATCAATCAATTTTTGCTACCTGCTCACCACCACGCTACCACACGCATAACGCAGGCGACCCAATCCCCGTTCGGGGACATTTTCTCGAATGTAACAGAGGATGCGTAAAAAGACTAAGTCCCCCAAACTAAAACATTATTATAGAATCCCCTTCCCCCCCCCCCGGATTTGGGAGTATACGAGCAACGCCCACTACTTAAAACATTTGTAATTAATGCTTCCTTCCTGCGTAGGAACACCGCCTTCATAATGATGATGTACCGTGTGGCGACTGGGACGCACTCCCACGTTGCGACTGGAGCGTACGCAGGCGTGGCACAGATAGTGAGGAATCGAACTCTGTAGTTTGTTATAGCTCGCTTTCTAATAAATTTAGCAACGCTGATCCAACATTAGGCAGAGGCACCGGACACACACCCACAGCGAAATCCTCCCAGAAGAACTACAGGAGAAATTTTCCGGTGAGGTAAGCAAGAAAAAGTACCAACAAAAATGTTTCTCCGGCGCGAGGTGTGCGGTGCGACCTTCGGGCCGCTGTGTAGGTGTGTACCTGTGTAGGCAGCTGTGTTGGCGAGCCTTTAAAAAAAATGAAAAGGCTCGCTTTTCTATGACGTCACACCGCATACGCGGTGACACAAATTGTCTCGTGACTTCACGCCGAGGAGATCGTTTAGACTCTCGCAAAACATCGGTCAACCGATAAAGTATGTAACTCACGACGAAGGAAAAGCGCAACGCGAACGCCGTCGTGTCGGTGCTTGAGAACAAGTTACACGGCTACGATCCAACCCCGATTATCGCACCAAAGCCTATAAAAACCTAGCCAAACCGCAACAAGCTCTAGGTCCATCCGCAGCTCCACTGTATCTCTATTCTTGCACCACTAGTACAAGCAGCGCCGATTTTTAAAAAGTGGCCTGTAAGGACATACAGGCTTTCATCCACACGACAAACATACCCGCCTGCACGAAAATTGTAATATTGCCCTACGCAAGTAGAATGCGAGCTAATAATGCCGTATTTAATCGGGCTCTACCTGATTTGGCAAGCCTTGGAGAAACCAAGATTAGAGCAGTGACGATAAATACGCGCCAATATTGCGTTCCACTCTATATCTAGGTTTATTATACGGCAATGCCACCATGCACAACAGCATTATTTCTATACTCAAGGTTGTAAAGCAGAGGTTACTGTCGTGCTTGGAGGCTTTCTAGAGGTTTTATCCGTAATTTACCTGATATCTAACTACTTTCAATTCTATTGTTCGCGAAAATTGAAATGTGCGTGACGAGGCCACTAAATACTGCGTTTGCTTCATGCGTGGCACAAGTAACAGGGAAGTAAACTTTGTTTATTGTGATCTGTGTTTTTGGATGAACTTAGAATACGAGGGGCCTAGTTTACGGAGAAAGACGAGATACACAATCACAGTAGAACACCGCATAAGCGCAACACGAAGATGAGAATTTCGAATGTGAGATTTAGGGATAAACAGGCCTTATTGCGTTACAGAGAGAAAACGTCGATGTTGCCGTACACTTGCGCATCGTGAGTTTGTCATACCACTTTTTTTCTGGCCAGTTCTTATCGGGTAAGCATTTCTAAGATAAAGCTTTGGAAGCAGAGGAAATCTTTGCAAGCAGAGAAGATATTGTCAAGCGTGCATTCCCTTGTATTAACTGGATTTATTCTATACAGTCGTAGCGACCTCCCACAACAGTAATATTACTATGCAAGGTTGCCAATCGGAGGTTACTACGAGTGATTCCAGCTTTTTTTCGTTTTGAGTTTTTTCTTGGACGTATGGGATAAACCTGAGGAAGATTGCGAAAATTTGAGGTTTTGTGTTGAGGCTGGTCAATACTGCGTTTCCTTCAATATTCCTTTCGAGTAAGCTGTACATTTCACGCATGTGCTTTACTGCTCTTGGTTGGCCTAGTCTGCGACCAAAAGGCGTCTGTCTGAGCTCTGCATCAGTTTCAAAATGAACCATAAGTTGTTTTATTCAAACGCCATTACCAACCACCCGGTAGGAATTTTCTTGCGGGTAACTGCAGTACAATGCAATCTCCCGAAACTTTCGCTCGCTGCTGAACCGCATTGCTTGCATTTTTTACAGCCAGGTATTCGTGGCTGCAAAAGCACCTAAGACAAGTAGCGAAAGACACTGAATATCTAACAGTCCTGAAATATTATTACCTCGACACTTCCCAGGCCACAAATGGCAGCCTCGACAGGACAGGAAAAGAGGCCCATTGCCGAGATCCACCATCGAGCCTGCATTGTTTCACCACGCTTCGCTGAATAATCCCGGGGGAAGGTGGCGACGAGTTACAGTCAAACCCGTTTATAGCGAACCGCAATATGCACCGCGATTAGTTCGATATATCCAATAGTTCGATATAGCCGAACCCGGCTATAACGAACTTATTGTTACAAGTTCGCAATCCGCGGGAGCCCCCCCCCCCTCCCCCTCCCCTCCCCGCATGCAGAAACGAACACAGTAAAGTAGCCATTACAATCCCAAAATAATTTATTTATTGCAAGTAATAAATATACTTTCCGCCTGAACTGCCTACTTCGCAAAAAAAAAAAAAGCGGTAATTTTTGTTTTCACTTTCGTTATGGCGGCTTCAACTAGCATAGCATTTTCTACACGAAACATTGTTTGCACCAGGTTGAGTCCGCGTCCTCCAAAATCTAAGAAGCGTTGGCGGAGCACATCGACTGCCGAAAGCGCTTCATTAAAGCGTCGGATGGCTTTCACTCGCGACATCATCGGGAATGTGGAGGAGCTCTTCCCACAGTTCACCGATGCTGCTCTCTTGGTCGGGACTCGCTGACTGCGCGGGTTCCATCGTGTGTCCCGCGCGTCGGAAACGAAAAGTGTCGGGCGTCACGTCGTTCCGTGCGAGGCGCAATGTCTCAGCCGCATCTCTTGCTCCGTGGTCACGCCCAATCCACACCTTAAAGGGACCCTGCAACACTCTTTGAGCAGTACAAGTAAACCTGCGCGACGTTTAGATTACACTGCCAGGAATACTTGAGCTAAATATTACACGTGCACGTGAAGCGGTGAGCGCGCAAATCGATGTGAAAGACGCGGAAAAACAAACCGCTCTCTCTTCAGTTGTCATCATTATGCATCGCCTAAGGGACGTCACATAGGCCATGCCTGCCCGATCGGCTGTCCTGGTCAACTTCGCGGCTAGATTCTCCCATTTCCGTCGTCGTCATCGCTGTATACGAACCTCTTCGATGCCTGAACCTGTAGGCACAGTTTTGCCGTTGATTTTGTGTTTTGAGTGCGCGCGGAGTTTGAGTGATGAGCTCAATACTTCCCTTTCAACGGGACCACCCGACTACAAACGTTTATTGCTTCAAAAACGCCCTACCAGCCCGAGCGCGCACTTGCGAGCAGGCACCCATGCCTGCTTTTTTGTAGCACCAGACCGGAAATAGGCCCCTCCGCGTTGCGGGGAAAAGGAGAAAACTACCCGGCATGTGATATATCGAAGGCCGCCGAAGAGAACGCCGCTAGCCGCCCCCCTCTCCGGGAGAGAGCACGCAGCTTTCGTCGCCTTGTCCGCCCTCGAGTTGAGAGGGAACGATTATGCGCGATTTCTCATCGCGCGTAGTTTCGTTAATTGTGAACGGATTTTCATAATTCTTGCGGGAGGAGATTTCTGGGACAATAGACTTTATCCGAAAATACAGTACTAGTAGTCGATGGTAAGTGTTGCAGGGTCCCTTTAATCACCCCTCCGATACCATGCGTTTCGGCGGCCATTGTAGGCGCGCCCAGTTCGATATATCGGATGTGAACTTCGTTCTAGGGAATATGTTTCCCCTGTGTTTCCGTAACTGAATTATTTTTGTTCGATATATAGCATAATTCGCTCTATCCGGGTTCGTTATAGCCGGGTTTGACTGTAGTGGCCGTAAAGCTACACTACATTTTTGTTATTTTCTCTGGAAGCTCGAAATCCCCCTCTCTTCTTGCGCCATCTCACTCCACCCGAACCGAAGAAAGCTTGCTGGCAGGTACCGCGTCCGAGGGCGCTGAACTGCTCAAGCCGGCATTACCAGTAATAAATTGCCGTTTCCGATCTGCGAGCTAGCGTAACGAAAGCGCGTTCAAGTATATAAAAAGCGAGAAATATTTGTTAGCAAGCTATTTCTCAATATACGGAGCTGGGAATGCCGATGTGAACCATGCCGATTTTTACTTTGGGTAAGGTTGTAGTCACAGGTTCGCCAGCTTGGCTTGCAAAGCTACTTCTTTAATGAATAATTTAGATTCTGAGCCATAGCCGTTACTGTAGTGCGTATATTAATGGCTGGGAACTGGTGATTTCAAAGACTCTGCTCACGCATATCTTTAACAACTCTTGATTGATTGATTGCAAGGTTTAACGCACCTACGCAACGTAGACGATTAGACGCTTCGTAGTTGAGGCTCCGGATTAATTTTGACCACCTGCTGATCTTTAACGTGCGCCAAAACCTCGTTCACACGGGCGTTTTTGCATACCGCCTTCATTAGAAAAGCGGCCGCCGCGGCCGGGAATCGAACCCGCAACTTCATGATCAGCAGCGCAAAGCCTTAGCCAGTGAGCCACAACGGCGGGTCCTCTCCAACTCTTTTGAGGCCGTCAATTAGGCCATAGTGTGAAATGAGCGCGCTGATGCTAGGGCTCCGCTTGTGAGCATTACTTTCCGAACATTGTGGGGAGCTGAATATATGTAGCAGGTCATCGTGAAGGCAATGGCCATCGCCAGGTAATAAAGCTTACGCCCAGTATGAAGGAAAGTCATCTGGCACCGCCGATATCAATCATGGCAGAGAGGCGAAGGGACGTCCGGTTGCTCGAAGTAAAGCAGGAATTACCTGTCAGTAATCTCTAATGTGGTCCTAATACCTTCCTGGCAAGCCACAGAATCGTCAATATTTTCCTCCAGCTCGATTCGTAGAGGCCGTCAATAGCAGGTTCTCAGACGACAACTTTTTAAATGAAAGATCTCCGAATTGCACTTCTTCACAAATACACTCGGTTGAATGTGCGATAAAAAATGCGACAAAACGATTGAATGGCCTGCCTTTGTTTCACGCGATTTGTACTTGCAATTTAAGTGCTTTAGGGGTGAAGCCCCATAACAGCTTGGGCTGTCGGCGTCTCACGATGTCATTCTTTTCTGTCGTCGTTTCATTTCGTCACAGTACTAAAACACCGGGAAACCCGTTTCCCAAGGCCTCGCGCTAGAAAGTAATGCGTACTAAAAGAACACACGGTGTACGCATTTTTCAACGCCTCGGTTTTGAACGCATCGGGATTCAAAGAGGACAATTAAAGCAAAGCTGTATACTTCTACCTCCCAACAGTTTCATCTCCGTAAGCAAAAACGCCGAGGCGCCAAGAGTACACTTATACACTGCATGCTTCGCCCCTCCCATATTTAACGTTACAGTTTCATCTCCGTGGGTAAACACGCCAAGGCACCAAGCATGTACTAATACACTACATGCTTCGCCACCACCCCCCCGCGCTGCGTTCACGTTAGTGGAAATAGCCATGGGTGCTTTTTTATCAGCTTTACTCTTGCTAAGTAGTAAGGGTGGAATTAGGATACCTAATAAAAAAGACGCCGACTCCAAGAGAAAATAAAACAATGAGAGTGAACAAGGCTCCCGTTCGGGAGGACGAAACCTCTTTTTTTTTTTCTCTTGTGGTCGCTGTCTTCTATATTATGTATTCTAATGTCATTCTCGACCAGACGGGCGTCCGTCGAAGCCTCGATTTCAAAGTTGTACTCACTCAAATTAAAATAGCTGTGAAGTACGGCGTATAAAAAGTCAAACCACATATAGTTAGATCGCTTGAGATTGTCATTGTATCGTTACGGTACGGTATTGTCTCCCGTAATTTTGAAGCCTGTGAATCGTGGCGAAAGCCAAATCACTGTTACGGATTCACCACTATGCTAGCACCAAGGCTCAGGCCAAGGGTTACAGTAGCGTAGACATGCTCGTAAAACCAATACTCCGAGAAGCCAGGGCTCTCGAAGTTCTAGGAAACCAATAAAAAAAGCAACAATATTACATTTGGAAGTCACAAAAAACCATCTCATCCACGCAAACGTCTCGTTAACTGTCATTCGGTGCCTTGTGCATCTGATTATGTTGATGGTGGTTAAGTTCGCAGCCTGCCTAACGTGATGTGGATAGGCGTTGGTCCCATAAATGCTGCTCACTCGCACCCGTACCAATATAACCCACTGAAGCTTTGGCGTCGTTGGGTCGAACCCCTGCTTGTACATTTAGCAGAAATGGTAGTAGATCCCAGTGTGTAAAATTTTATCTATTCCTCTGAGGCCTCACTTCGCAAGTGTGCAAGAACGACTTGGTGTGCCTCAGACTAACTGTTAATATTTAGCACGATGTTGCCTAAGTAGGAGCTACTAACATGTCGGCACTGAATAGGCGCTCACAGTATTGCCCATTAGAGCGCGTTAGGTTTAACTGCAGAAAATTGCTCACAGGCTAACATAATCTCTTGGCCAGTGTTAACTGCGTACAAAAGAAACAAAGTGAAATTTGAAGCATTATTAGTAAATGGCAACGCAGTTTGGCCTACGTTACGCAAACGCAAAAACCTTTGGCTGAGCATGCCAGCCAGCTTCATTACTTTTCCTACAGGAGGCCACGGCTCATCACCTTTGTATTTGTGCCGATAGAATTTTCGGTGCTTCGACAGATATTCCAAACTAAATTAGAAGCGTGGGCTCCCTTTTGTATTTGTGCTTCCTCGCAGCATGCCAGGACACCACAAATAAATACACCAGGCTATATAGTGCATTTAGCACGGGAATAAGGATGTTCGAAAGAAATTGAATGTAATCTTAACAGGGTAATCCTTTAGCAAATCGTAATATTTCTTCTGTGTAGTTAAAATTACCCAGAAACATTCGGGCACGCGTAGGTGAGCGCGGGCCTCACGGCGACTACCCGGCAGTGATCAAAACCAAGAAAATGCCTAGCGCTCGTGTGTGCGGGCTCGCGACGACCACCCAGCGTCCCCTGCGCACGTTTGTCAAGACATGCATACTCACTTAGAGAGACTGGGCAGGATTTCGGTGGCAAAATTTGTTGTTACCTCTGTTGCTGATCAATTTTAGCATTCATTTTTTAATCTATGCTAGCTAATCATCTGTTTTCGGCACTCTCTGCCCTAGTTGGCCTTGCGCCATCAAAATGGAACGATCATCATCAAGATAATAGGCGACTGGCCAGCTGTAAAAAAATAAAAAAGAAATGCCGAGCACTTAAGTGTGTGCACCTCGTGGCGACCGCGCACCGTCATTCGCGCATGTTTGCAATTCAAGCATACCGACTTGGGAGATTGGCCGAGATTGAAGAGAAAAAAAAAACTCCAGCATTCACCATAATAGCCAGGGGCAACACTTGCTCGGAACGAGAAAGACAGGCCATAGCCTAGGCCCCTACAAGGTGATCTGTAATGATTATCACTTCCAACAAAAATGAGGGAAGCTCATAGTTCAGGGTCAGTGTGGTGGATTAAGGATAGTTGCGGCAGCAAAGAAGCAAATCGGCTGCAATGCAGGACTTAAACCGTCATGATGGTCGTCAAGGTTGAGTACAGCTTCGCTACCTTCAAGTCTTAAGCGGTAGTGTGAGCTTCGTTTATTTTTTAAGCAGTCTGAGGTACAACAAACACAAGGATCAAAGCCCTTCTGACATTTGCACAAGAGTAGAGCTCTCCTACCTCGTCAGTCGTAGGTCTCTTTTGAATTTTGCAAGTTGACGCCAGATTTACCGTTCTGGTGAGACATTTATAGCGATAAAGTTTTGAGACTGGCACCTTTTGGCTAGGACCCACTGTCCCACTGTCGTGGCTTCTGTTTCTATCCGCGACGGCCGCTTTGTCTTTTACTGAGGCAAAAAAAAACACGTCTATGTAGCAAGGTTTTGCCTCAGGTTATGGATACTTTGTGTTGTTCAGCTCCCTCCTGGATACATGCTAATTGTGGTAGATCTCGTAAAAGAAGCAACCGATGGTAAAACAAGCTTTGTCTGTTACCGAGCGCAGCCTCGCCGCTGCAAAAACATAAATTTGTTATAGTTTTCATATAGTATGTTCAAAAAACATTGCCCTGCAATGACAAATATTTTACAAAGCACAGAAGGGAAATCCGAAATGCCTCGGATCAAGCCTGCATACCACAAAATGAAATGACCATCTTCAATACCCCAAAAAAACAATGCGTCAAGTTTCCGGAAAGACGTTCTATAGCAGGACGCCTTTTTTGGGGTTCAAAAGTACTTTTGCTTTTTTCTAGAAAACATGACATTGAATGTGTTTGACGCAAGCATGCGTGATGCAAAAAACGTGCTTCCCCTGCTTCGCACAGACACCTTCACGTCAGCGTGGAAGAAGAGGGCTTTGAAAGATGGTCATCTCCGTGAAATTGGGTGGAGTTGAAGGAGTGGTGCTCGGTAAATCTGCTCAGTGTTTTAGCGATGATTCCATGCCAGCAGGAGGAGAGACGCGGTTGCCGTAGGCCACCAATCTTAGCCGACCGCGTCACTATGCCCGGGCGCTTATCATCAACGTCGCAGGCAAGGTTGACGCAAGGGCTTGCATTCAGTTTAACGCAACGCCCTGTGGCAAATTCCGGGGGTTTTCACACGAGGAGGAAGTGGAAGCTGCCCTGTTTTGTGGCACACACTTGCGTAGCTGGCAGACGTGGTCTAGGCAAGTTATGTTCTCTCTTTACACTGTCTGCTTACTGCTGCACTTTTATCACAACAGCTGAGACTAGGGGCTATCATTTGTTGCAATTTTCAAAATTGGGGTTGTTGTCCTGGTAATCAGACAATCGATGCTCTATATATATCGCAAAGGCCTAAAGGAACACCCACCCAGAGTACCGAGGTATCAAGCGAAAAATACTGGATGGCCGAACGGTCGGATTAGGTGCGAAAAACTACAAAGTGGCCACACGGGACACCAAAACTACGGAAATAACTAGAAAAACACGAGATAGGCCAACTTACGGGTCAACCGTGGAAATGACAAAGTTACCGCAGCAACACACGAAGAAATAATTCGTGTTTATTTTGTTTACTCATAAGCGCTGAAGAAGTAGGTTTCAGATGGTGGGCCATATTGGGGGTCTTTCAATAAATTGACTTCTTCACCCCTGAAGATCTTTTGGGGGAGGTCTTACGCTCGGACCTTTACGGTACTTTCTACAACTTATTGGGACTATAAGTGAGACTAAGCGCAGGAAGGGCCGTAGAAAGAGGGCACACCTTGCAGCGTCGAGCATAGTTCAATGTTCCTTTGACGGCCGCTCAGTCCCTTCGAAGGCAAAATTCCGTTCCTATGGCAAGCTGAGCGGCGCAGCAGAGCACCGTAGCAGGCGACAGAGCATCTTTTTCGGCCGTATGCGGTCAGTGGGCATGTTCCGGCTGTCTCCGATCCTCGCCTCTTCTCGGCGCCGGCGCTCCGCGGAGGGCAGCGGCCACGCGCTCGCCGTTTCCCTTTAACAGTGGACCGCACTGCACAACCTGACCTGCTATTCTCAATACGCAATGCCTTTGTTGACTGCGCTTTCAAATATTTGATAATTTAACGAAAGTTCAGAAAAGATGTGTTGCAGGGTTTGTTTAAAGCACAAACCCCGCCAAATGCCCCTCCCTGTATCATGATTTTCGAAAACGATTTTAACGCCACACATGCTCACGATGTGGGTTAGTAAGAACAGGCACATTCGTGCCGTTGAAGGGGTTCAGCGAAAAATTCTGATAGTATTGCAATACTCTAGACGGCATCTAAGGCCGCAACAGCTGTCGGTGACAATGGCATCTCAGGAAATTCAACACTTTGGCGCCGCCATCTGTCTTTCCTCGGGGAACCCAACTGTTCCTCCAGCTTTGACGCTAAGACGGTGCTCTGAAGTGGAGGGGCAGTTTTACGAGATAAAAGCGCGCAGTGAGAAGATTAGCTTTCGCTCCGTTTCTGTCTTTCTTTCCGGTAGCGGAAACGGTTACAACGTGGGAAGCTAAGCCATTCTCCCTCGGTCTCTTTGCTGTTTTATCCAAACGCCTAGATCTAGAAAGCCACGAAGTCGATCTGGCGGCTCTTCCAAGCAGGTCTGTTGCGCGTCTCTGTTTACGGGGTTTAAGCTAGCCGATTTGTGTTCCGCTCAATGAGTCGAAATGTAAAGAAGTAAGCGGAACAAGAGAAAGTAGTGCGCTAGACAGGGTAACTTCGAATGTAGCACGCCAGCCAATAACGCCGGAAACGGCACAGTGCGTCCTTTCTCATTCCCACTTTTCTGAGGCTATAAAGTCTGTTTACGACTGGACAGGCAGCCGTAAAATGCGCTTTCCGTGCTCCTTTAATGCGAATTCGGTTTATGCCGTAGTTGTGCAGCAGAACCTAGGTAACAGGGAACCGCCTGGTGTAGAGCGCCGACTCAGATCGAACATCGGAGGTAACGCACGGAGCATGGTCAAGGTTGTTTGCGAATCATACCTCAATCTACCATGTTTAGGAGCATTCAGGCATTTTAATAGCAGAGTTGTATAGGACGAACATTGTCCGCCGGTCGCACCAAAACACTTGGAAGCCCCAAGAAAGAAATGGGGTTAGTGAGGTTCTAGGAATCGAGCCCGGGACTTTTACGCAGTGAAACCGTCAAGCTAACCACTGGGAAACCAATGTGAAACAGATTAGAAATAAGAATTCCAAGTGCAACCAATTTGAAAGAAAAAAATGAACCTGAGTTCCTCACGTTATGAAACCGGCGTCTATCCGATTGAGCTATCGCCGCTTTTTCTTTCTTTTTTTTCCAAACAAGCACCATCTGTTACAAACATAATAAACAGCTAAAAAATACCGTTTCACTAAGACATAAAATCCCTGTTCCGCTCTGGGATACAGTGCTGGTTGCTAAAATATTTTTATTTTTGTTTGCATTTTCACTTGTTACAACCAGTCTGGAACACATTGGCGAGCCTTTTCCATTTCAAGAAAGAATAATGTGGCCACTCGGAACTGCTCATTCCCAGGGCGCGCATCAATGTCGGAGTGCCGGACTGCCATTTGGCATCTCCATATACTGTGGAGACCTAGTAACGTTAATAAATCTAGGACAACGCTTTCAGCACCATGTTCAACGGCCAAATACCGAATACATTGGGCATCGATTGACCGATGTTTTTCAATTGTAAGTTGCAGCACATCCCAGAAGGAGACCCCTTCCCAAGAGTTAATGAAAACCAGTTCAGTGGTTTCCGGTTTGCTGCACAGCCAACACTGTTCACCCCACGGAATAGAAAGGCCCTTTACCTGAATCGATTATATCACAAGGAGGGTTGCGTTGTTTGTTTGAAAGAAAAAAGTTTTACATCCCGGTGCAACTATAATTTTTTAACCCGTTTTAATACATCTGGAACTGTGGGAGAAGAGTGAGCAATTCTTTACATAGGAACAGGTAAAAAGTATTGTAGATATTGTTATACAGTCTGTTCGTAGTGATTACGCTGAAATGCTCTAACGAAAACCGTGCGCATAGATAACGTAACGACTCAACAACAACTTTTAGATAGCCACAAATACCTCCTGGCCGACACAATGTCGCAACAAACAACTAAGGCAATACCATCTCTAATCTAGCTTGGCAAACGGTGCGCAAAAAAGGGCCCTTTACATCCTGCCAAAACAAAAAGTGGTTTGCCAACTGTCGTAAAAAAAATGCGTTAAACCTAACCCCCCCCCCCTACCCCCCGTAGACGTAGAAAGAGATTTGAACGACTCATCTTCTCCCAGGAAGAACTACAAACAAAAAACTGCGAAAACGCGATAGAATTTCTGGGCGTTTGCCCGTGAACAGTGAAGTTCTGGTAATACATTCCACAGTTCTTTCATCATAAATAGGTTGCAAACAGTTGTGGGAGCAAAGATGGATAAATTCGCGCCCTTCCACTTCCCTACCTTTTCACGAAGCCATACGGCTTGTCTCCACCAGTAAGGGTCAATGTCGCAATAATACGCTAAAGGAACACCAGCGAAATTCAACGGCGGCGTCCCCTACCTGACATTTCGGAATACCATCAGTGCTGTACCTCTGTGCAAGATGTCCAGCCTTCTTGCGGATGTGCTGTCAACTTGTCTCAGTTGACAGCACATCCGCTAACATAACAAAACCATTTAACGGTAGTAATGACCGTAGCAATGCCTTGTTGATCTACGCAGAAAATAGCAATATCGTCTGCGTATGCTAAACTTGTTTGAGCTGCATAAAGTTGAATGCCCTTGACAGTATCGTTTCTAGCGGCGATGCCCCTTAGGCGCTGCTCCTGTTGGCTGCTCTCACCGTCGTCGTCTTACTCGTCGTTTCATGTAGCGATGGTGCTAAAACACCGGGAAACGTTTTCGCGCCTCACGATAAAATGTAAAGCGCACTAAAAAAACCCCTGGACACTTGTTTACGCCTCGCGCTACAGAGCTTCGTGCTTCAAAGACAAGAGAGCTTTACAGCAAAGCTGTATACCTCTTTCCCAAACGGTTTCATCTCCGTTGGCAAAAACGCAAAGGCGCCAGGAATACACTTGCAATCTGCATGCTTCGCCCCTCCAGATTTCACGTTAGTGGAGGTGGACCGGGATCTTTTTATTATGCTAAATATAGTGAATCCTATATGTGCGAAACAGGAGAGATGAAAGATGGTGCCTCGGTTTCACGGACCTCTGCACTGCTATACGTCTTCTAACCACTTTGTTAACAATGAGTCTACTCGTACAGTTACTACACGCGGTGCGCACACACTACAGAATGACTGACACACCATGTTACTATGTTTCAAGACCGCCACAAGACCATCCGGAAGCACGCGGTAAAACGGCTTCGCTCGCTCTATCTGTAGCATTGCGTCGCCTGTATGGCTCGCGTCTCCTAATCTCATACACACTCCGTGCCTTGTGTACGTTCGTAAAAATCGACCTGCCTTTAGTAACACATGTTTGTGTTTGATGCGGTCCCACTAAGATGCTAATTATGTACTGGAGAGCTCCACTACGGCGCGCCTCTGCGCGTGCGTTGCGTGGGCGCGATAAACCCTACAATGAATCAAATCAAAGATGGTAATTACAGCCCGCAACTTTGCAGACAATATTTTTATTAGTATTTTATAATCAACGTTTTTTTAAGGTTATGAAGCGGTACAAAGTGAATTGGCGGAGTTTTATATCTTCTGTTTTGGCCATAAAAATTTTGTGCGATGCCACAAATTACGAAGGAAGCATTTCTAACACCTAGGTTTCTTCGAACACAGCAGTTACACCGGGAATATCTTGTGTTTCAAGGACTTAAAAAAAAAACTCTCATGCCATCAGGGCGTGGTGACTTTCCCAGGTTTAAGTTTTAAATAGCTTTCTTAACTTTCTCGACAGTGATGAGGTATTCCAGGAATTTGTTTCATTTCCATTTTTTGCAGAAGTGACACGAATTCACTCTCAAATTTTGGCAGTTCATTAGGGCTTCCAGAAAACATGGTCCTATAGTGTTCAAAAAATACACGTTTAATATCTAAGTTTTCTGTTCTTATTTCGCCAGTATATTCACTCACCATTATTTCGTTACGGCGAGCATATCTTTTTTCTGTACCAAGCACTCTCTTGGTGGGTCTTGCACCAGGCATCGTCGCATTTGGGGCGCGGAGTATTACATTTCGTTTAATAGCCTGGGTCCTGGCTTTGGACTTGGCCGCGGGTTCTAGCGCGTGCTAACGCCGTCTTGTTGGGGAGAAATGCGAAAACCTGCGCACAAAACGATCCGTTCCTGCCAATTATGAAAAACATTGAGTGGCAAGTTCGGGAATGAAGGTGAGGGGCAACAGCCGGAGATCTGACGAACAGAGAGGAACCGCCAGCTCGGCTGCTTTTGCAGCCTTGCACCACTTGTACAAGCTGCGCGACTTTCTGAATTCCGCTACCTTTGCATTCAACTACCACAAAAATCCTTTAGCTAGAAACCCCTTTCTCCATTGTCCAGCAATCGACGGAGAACGCTCGCGAGATGCGATCGGCCGCAAGTACAGTGTAAACAGGGATGTGGTACGGGAAAGGTGATGCAATTTTTACGGGGTAGTTCCTTTTTACTGACACGTTTTTTGCTTTTTGCTTGGAATGCTGCAGCTTCGGAAGTACTATTCATCCCAGATATTTGAGACGTTAAGCCAGGCAGGTCCAACAAGCAGAGAGGGCTTTTTGGAACACAAACCGTACTCTCTCCCCAGAAAAAAGATCTGGACACCCTGGTGTAGTAATGACTGGCCAACTCAAGTCGAGGCACTCAGTATCCAGCAGCTGTGAAAGACCCGACCACGGCAGCGGTCAGGCCGCCTTGCAACTGGACCCTGGCAACGTTCAACGCACGAACCCTGTCTAGTGAGGGAAGCTCGGGTGTACCACTAAAGGGGCGTTCGGACATTAGCTGGGATGTCATTGGATTAAGCGAAGTTAGAAGAACAGGGGAGGGCTGCACGGAACGGAGCCCAGTCGAAAATCAAAACAAGAAATTCTCTCGCACAACAGCAATTTCTCTTGTACAACAGGATCATCTGTTGTAGAGCAGGTATTTCTGTTGGCACTACAGGATGGTTTGTTGTACGACAGGAATCTCTGTTGTATAAATAAAAATTGTGTGTCGCACGACAGAGGTTTCTGTTGTACAAAACGACACAACGTCCCATTCTCTTGCAGGATAATCCTGTTGTAGAATCTGTTGTCTTTTTTGACTGGGTAGCGCAAATACTGCGTGCTATAGACGTCCTCACGATAAGAAAGAACAAGGAGTGGGATTCTTAATTCGGAAGTTTTTGGCAGACAACGTGGAAAAATTCTTGAGCATTAACAAAAGAGTCGCAGACATTGTGATCCAGTGAAGCAAGCGTTAGAGGTTAAAGATAATACAGGCCTATGAGCCAACAACTACGTACAATGATGAAGCCGTGGACACTTTTAACGATGACGTGGAATCAGAAAATGAAAAAGGGAACAACACGGTTCATAATTGTGATGGGAGACATAACGCGCAGGCCTGTAATTAAGGAAGCGGTAAGCGGCAAACAAAATCGCAACAGTTGATAAGATGCAGTGGTGGTATTTGCGGAGAGAAATAACTTGAAGTTAATGAACACATACTTCTACAAACGAAAGAATAGAAAATGGTAGCAATACTCAGCAACATAATATTGCTACGTGGGACTGCAGAAAACCCGAAAAAGTCCTTGAGTAACTACAAGCACAAACTGTGGCTTTAGCACTCAAAACATGAATAAATATAAAGTGATGAATAAGCTTGTCAAAACCATCCTCCCCAGCTAAGAAAACTAAGCGCTGGAAGGAGTAACATAATATAACTACCTCGTAGAGAGAGATAGTTAGCGCTGACCCCAACCACGAGAGAAAAATCCCCCGCAGGATAGGTGTGGGTGTGGGAGCACTCAGCAAGCTCTCCAAAATTATGAAAAGTAAGCTACCTGTATCATTCGACCGAAATATGTACAAGCAGTGCCTACTGCCAGTGATGACATACGAAGCTGAAATGGCTTAACAACTTCTTAACTTACATATCAACTGGAAATCAAACTTAGATCAGCTTAACGGGTGATGGAACGAATAATGTTAGCCATAACATTCAAGGACAGGAAACAGGCTACCTGGATCAGAGAACAAGCCCGAGTAGATGATATCATAGTTGGAGTAAAGAAGACGAAATGGTCTTGGGTTGTTCTGTAGCGTGATTAACCGCAAACCGGTGGAGAACTAGGGTAATAGAATGGATACCAAGAGATGGTTTTAGTAGATGGGCAAGACCACTAACAAGAAAAATGGATGAAATATGGTCATTCGGTGGCCAACAATGGACTCAAGTGGTGCAGGACCAGAGCTCTTGACGTCCATGTTAGAGGTATTCGGGAGGTGGTTGGTCTAAGCAGGCTGTTGGTGATGATGATGATATTTTTATTGTGATTTTAAGACGTTTAGTTTTCAGTCACTAATAACCTACTTAGGAATATCGTTTTTGTTGGCATTCTTGTCCAGGATATTGTTGATGAAGGTGCGGGAAAATTTATCTATAAAAATTATTTACATATGAGACCACTAATCAGATCGCAAAGAAAAAAGAATGCACATGCTACGTCCCATGTAATCGCATAGTAGCCCTCAGCAAAATGCATAAACTAAGAGCAGTGATGCACACCGATATAAATATCAAGAAAAATAAATCGGGTATAAATTGCACACAATTGCAACAATGCCGTAATCGTAGGACGCATGCTCCTTTCCTAGACAAAAAATTCCCACATGGTTGAGAAAACAACATTTTGCTAGAAATTTCCATATTGATCTGAACCTCTGGCAGGTTGTCGAGACTGCAGGTTTTTTTTACTCCCAAATCAACAAATTTCTTGATGTAATTTGGAGTGAAATCTGCCCAGAAACATAAAGAAAAAAATCTTCCTTTCCGGCAAACCACTAACATCTCTGCGACGTCCCAAAAAGATCCGAACATCTATGTCCCAGCAGTATCTCTATTAGACATCCGTACAACTGGCAATATTTTTATGAAAATGTTTTAATGTTGAAATAACGTTGCTGGTACCTTATTGTCGGACGTTCTCTCAACTATACTAAAGACGTACTCTCGATGTTGCTGCTGCTTCATTTGTGGACGGTATTTAGACTTTATTTGCTGACGTTGTTCAGATGTTGCTGGTATGTCCGTGTTGTACTTCGTACATGTCTATCGCAGTAACATTTAGTTTAGCTATATCTGCTATACTTTATTTTCAAAATCTCTGCAGGCGTACTGTTTTGACTTTACCGAGGAGTTTTGTATGTGTTTTGTATGGGTTTTGTACCGAGGGGTTTTGTGCAACTTTTGTAGTCCACCAATACTTCTGTTACGGAAAAGAAATGCGCAAGACAGAATAAATAAATTAGACTCAACATTAGCCTGAACAAAATTTGATGCTCATTGGCGTTTTTATTCAGTGAAACCACCATTTTTCTTGGTCGTTCTACCTTACTAATGAAAATGCAAATGCTGACCTCACAAATCGCTGGCGACACTGTTCAGCCACCTATGTTAACAAACAAATTTCCTCGGCTTGTACCGATGGTTAAAGGCTGGAGGAACAGGAGAGCTGGCAGGCTCTCCCCCGGTCACTTTCCTTACCGTACGGACATCTTACCCCGCAACGGCGGAAGAGGCGGCAATAGCCATGGTCCGCATCACCAGGCTGCTACCACACTTGATAATCACTTATTCGATAAGGGCCATTCAAAACTTTATTCGTGGTAGCGTTTCAGCTACAGCACTTAAGATTCACCAAAGTCACCATACTCAACCACTCGCCATCGTCTGGACCCTGGCCCCTCTGGGGTGGGAAGCAACGAGGCGGCCCACAAACAAGCACGAGAACTGAACAGCCGTGCTGGGCTCGCTGCTGCTCTCTAACACAGTGTTCGGTCGGCACGCGATCGTTTGCTCTCGTATCAAGAAGCCACGGAGCATTATCGTCTCTCCCGCCGCCGTTTTCCAACTGCCCACACATCCCTCACCAACGCTCAGAAGTGCCTATGGTGACTCCTTCAGACCAACTCCCTCGCCTGTCGATCACTCCTCAACAAGACCTCCTCCTCTGAGTTCCCTGCGCCCAGCTGTCCCCTCTGTGACTCCCTGGACGTACTAAGCTACGTCATGTGGCCTGTCCTCTTAGCCCATTCCTCCCCATCTGCAGCGTCGAGCATTGGGAAGACGCGCTCGGCTCCTCGCAACCGGTGGCGCAGCTACTTCTGGTTGACCAAGCCGCCACTGCACCGCCAGCCTTCCGCCGGCACACACCACGCGTTCCTACTCAACTGGCGGGGAAACAAAGTGATTTCTTTTTCTTTCTCTTTCCCTTCGTCGGAGACCCGGCTGTTACACCTGACATGGATTTCCTAACTTGCTCCTGAAAGCTGTCTATGAGTGGCCGTCCGGAATCGTTTAATTCGTTGGCCTAACTAAAATGCGTGGACCCAAGAACTTGGTACCCTAACAGAGGCTGCCAGCGAATATTGTCGAGTGATTCGTTTTGGTCGTATTTGACAAATTTCGGCAGGTATAATGCTTGTTTCTTCCACACCGATCTTGTAGACGAAGCCAATTATGCTAATACTGCATGTGGTGTAAAAAAAGCTACCTTATTTAGGCGAAGAAAAGCTGTCGCACTTCATCGTTCCCCCTGTGCAAGCTACGGTAGCCGCGAATGAAATTGAATGCGCCGCTAGATTTCTGGCATTGATAAACTTTGTTCGTTACGCACTGATCTTGCAGACAAGCCCATCATGCGAATACTACAAGCGATTTAGCCAGAGCTCCCATGTTTAACTCACAAAAAGCTATCTAAAAACCCCCGCATACCTCGATGAAAGCCAAGCTAGCCACGGAGGAATGCACACTCTCGAACAGAAATAGCTTGTAATTTGCTTCAAGGCACCCGATTACCGCAGGTTAAAAAGAAAGTGATTATTTTGTGCAAAAGCAATGACCCCAAACCATGAGATGGACACAGAATCCGGAGGATGTCCCCTGCTTTCGAATGCTTTCTGGCGCTGCGTCGACGCTGCTATCTGGCGATCTTAGACATCGGCGTAGCTCCCGCGTCAGGTCACGTCGCCGTGCATTTTGCCGACTCCGTTAACGCGAGGCGATGTCGACGGGCGACAGCGCGGAAAATACGCTACAAGTGGTTGCGGCCTCAGAAGAAACCGTAAAATTACGGCGCCCGCAACCGCACGCCAGCTATATTTCGACCATAGACCCTGAAATTGACTTAAATGCCGTAATCTAGATTGTTCGTACAATTACTGTTTTCTTTTAAAAAAACCACGCTCAAGCTTTTCTTGTATATAATTGGCAGCTAATATCTGTATTTACCAATAACTTGGGCATCTATTTAGCAACGCATTTTTATCAAGTTGGGGGTCTTTCAAGAACTAGTTTTTCCCTTGGACGAACATGAGACAGAAGAGTCGCTGCGCGGTGAGTCCGACCGTCCGACAGTTATTTATTTGTTTTTTTTATTTATTTATACTGTCAACCCTCACTTGAGGGTCATTACAGAGAGGGAAGCATAAGATATGGAAAGCAAATACAGACATTGACACTTTCAGCAACTTCGAACAATAACAAAATAACAAATAACTGCACAAATCTTCAAGGTGGGTAAACTACCCTTGTAGCAAGTATCCTATCGGCCAGTGTCTCTCCCGTCGGCGGGCGGCAAGCTCATGGAACCGCAGTCCTGGCCCGCCTGCAGTAGATAGCTGACCAGCGTGGCGTCTTCCCGGAGCAGCGTAGTGGTTTCAGGCGGCACCGCTGACGTTGGGGGACGTTGTCTCCGTGCTGTAGCAGGTGCCCCACGACAAGGAGGTGGCCTATCTCGTCTTCCTTGACATCAGCTCGGCATTCGACTCTGTCCCCCACACCGCCATCCCGGAATATTTGGACGGCATGGATGTCGTGCGGCACCTCAGAAGCTATGTACAGGCGTTTCTGGCTTGCGGAACCATTCGGGTAAAGATCGGCCGGTCGACCAGTTCCCCACGAAACGTCCGCTCTTGGGGCTGGCTGCCCTGCCGGACTGCATTTCACCTGTGCTTCGGTATCCAGTGGGAGTTTCAATCTACGCGGACGACACCGCCATCTGACGCACGGGCCAACAAGACTTGGGAAGATGAAGGCATGCCTCCTAGAGGTGCTGGGGGTGGTCGCAGACTTACTGAGAACCCGTGGCCTGCAGCTGTCTGAGGCCAAGACAGAGGCCATTATGTACCACCCACGTGGCTACGAGGCACGCAGGACAACACCGCCCCCGTCACCCTGAGCAGCCAGCTGCTCCCGTGGTGCCTCAGGGCCAAATACCACGGGGTACTGATTGACTACCGGCTTAGCTGGATACCAACATTCAGGGCGCTCCAGGAGTGCACGGTGGGAGTCCAGCTGGGCGTGCGGAGGCTGTTGTCACGAGGCCAGGCCTGCTCTCCCTCCGTGGCACTGCGAGTGTATCCCGGAATGGCGTCCTCGACCGTCCTGTATGCTTTGCCACTGGTACACATGCAGCCACTGTGGTGGAAGGAGATGGAGCTAGACCAGCGTCGGGCGAAACGAATCTACCTGGGTCAACCGAGCATGTCTCCGGCGGCGTCGACGTACACATAGGCCGGCACCGGGACCATCCAGATGCGGACCCTGCAAACGGGGCTACACCACATCCTCCGGCTCCATAGCCCATTAGGACGGAGCAGGCCTTTTACAGGGCTACCGCAGCCGTCCATACTCGCACATGGGCATGCTGGCGTCCATCTACGAGGGTCACATGGAGCTGCCGCAGCGTCCCCCACTCGAGACATTAATACCTGGCACCGGACGAGCACTTCGCATCAGAACCACGCTCGAGGGGATTCGCAGCAAGCGGTCAACACGAACTCAGGCTACCCATCAGGAGGTTGCTGCTCTGCTGCAGGACGAGACGGTCGCCTCCTGCAGTTCTACAAAGAAGGCACCGGGCAATCGGCCATGGACAGAGCTGGAGCCGCCTGCACGTCCATGAAGCTTGACACCAGTCTCGTGTTCTGCCTGCCCTGCCCCGCCTTCTCCACCCATGCAGAGCTGGCCGGGCTGCACCTTGCTGCAGACTTGCTCGTGGAGAAGGCTAAACAGATTCAGGGGCCGTCATCTTCACCGACTCTCGGCCCGCTCTCTTGCGACTGCACAAACTATACACGGTGATCAAAGCGAATTCGAATTGATTTTTTTAATATTAGGCGTTTAGATTACGTGAAGACCACCTTTACAGTGAAGTTAGGCGCCCAAGGGGACACAGAGTGAGGTGGTAACTGTTGTTGTGAGTGGAATAATTCACTAAAAATAAGAGTTAACTTTTTAGTGGCTGCTGTATGCAGTCATGTTTGTACTGGAAAGTTAGATGCAATCGTGTTTCTACGCAGTTTTATTTGTAA
Organism: Haemaphysalis longicornis; assembly: GCF_048455015.1. Classification (NCBI taxonomy): domain Eukaryota; kingdom Metazoa; phylum Arthropoda; class Arachnida; order Ixodida; family Ixodidae; genus Haemaphysalis; species Haemaphysalis longicornis. The sequence goes on from NW_027526361.1 coordinate 145,105,613, forward strand.
GTTTTCTGCTAGCGCATCTGTACTCTGAGATGTCGAATTGCGAAGTATAATTGCCTTCATCGCTTTCTAGGGGGGAATGTGTGTTCGAGTTAAGTTTAAGACGTACAGCCTTTGTTCAAATGTCGTGCGCCATGTCAAAGATTCTAGCCCCCGCCGAACTAAAAGCGTAAGCCTAACGTTGAACAAAAACGAAAATATTTAGTACTGCAAGACAAAAAGGCCTTTCCTTCGCCTTTCTGACAAATGTTTCAGCCTCACTCGAGAATTAACGTTGCACTTTTGTAATTGTTGTGGCCTATGAACTTTTGGCTTGGCCTAAAAAGTTTCATGAAGGTTATACCTACTGCATGATAATTACTGTAGTAATGCCACACAACGCGCCGCGGTGGCTCAGTGGCTAATGCGTTGCGCTGCTGAGCACGAGGTCCCGGGTTCGATTCCCGGCTGCGGCGGCCGCTTTTCTAATGGAGGCGAAAAGCAAAAACACCCGTGTGCACGAGATTTCGGCGCACGTTAAAGATCCCCAGGTGGTCAAAATTAATCCAGAGCCCTCCACTACGGCGCGCCTCATCGCCTGCGTTGCGTCGGCGCGTTAAACCCCGCAATCAAAAATCAGTAATGCCAAAATCTGAATGTATAACATCACAAATTGAACCTGTAAGTTCACTTCAAGAAAATATAGAATGTTCAAGTTTTGCCTTAAAAGTGTATGAGAACACGTGACAACGTGAAACAAGCCAGAGGATAAAACTTATGCGGTTTTTGTATCGACGAGAGATATTTGTCTGACGCTTTGGTTCTTTAAAATGCTCCACCCTAACAAGTAGCCACTCTGTACCGAATTTGCTAGCTCGACACCATGCGATGAACTTACTTCATCTATGTAGAAGCGGTGGTTAAATATATATCCTTGATATCCGTCCGTTTATATTAAATAGCCTGATTCCAAATCCCCCGTCCTTTATCCAGCTATAGTGGGGACAGTAGAATACGACTTTAGAAGAATGGTTGGGGTCATTCATCGAAGGACCTTCCTCGAGGAACGGAAGTGTCTCCCACCGAAGCAACATTCACACGGGCTCCTCTACAAGCTTCACTCCGGATTCGCGAAAAACCACTTTACGACTCCAAAGATTCAAGATGTTTCAGTAAGTTTTCATATTCTTCAGTTTCCTTCAAATGGCACTGCCCTCAAGCACGCATGCTTCTAAACTTGCCAACAGCCGGAATGGCTGGTACTTTTGAGGTCGATTACTCGGGAATGGCTCTTTCCTCACCAGCATATTTTCTCATCGACTTGAAGAGTTGGAAGCTTGGTGCGAGTCACAATGTGATGGGATATAAGAGATACTTTAGTAATAGGCAGGGCTGGCATAAGCCAGTCAGGAATATAATAAAAACTGCTGCATGTAGCGCCGTAGAATCCCCATAGTCCTAAAATCGATACAGAAGGTTTCACGCTCACTTTGCAAAATTTACGACACGTAAGAGTGCATTATCCAGGTGCTTCGTGTGTGGCGGAATGCTTGCTAGGAATCGATCTTTCCTAATAACGTTTGTAAGCTGTGATCGGCATGCAAACGCCTCCGATGTTTTCTAGAAAACACTCCTTTTGCAGCTTACGAGAGGCCAAGAAAAAGAGAGCCCATACAGTCATATCACGTAATGTTTGGTAGAGATATTTGGTGCAGCGAAGATCAGCGCCTTCAGGTGTTTCACTCTTAGAAGACAAAGACAGGTCAGGACGGCTTGAACAGGAGAGTCATCCCGTCTGTGCTCTAGCAATGCAGTTGTTTGTTCTCTACCTCTCTTTGCACGCCGTCTTAACTGTTACAATGAAAGGGTTTGTTTCAAAGCGACGAGAACCGTTTCGCTTTTCGGAGTTAACCAACATTAAAACTCGCTCTCCTACTCACCTTACTTCCTTCCTTCCTTCCTTCCTTCCTTCCTTCCTTCCTTCCTTCCTTCCTTCTTTCCTTCCTTCCTTCCTTCCTTTTTCCTGTTCGTTGTTTCTTCTTTCTTTCTTTCCTTTCTTTTTCATTTTCCTTTTTCTTCCCTTTCTTCTTTCTTTTGTTTCTAGGGTGTTTCTTTTCCTTTCATTTTTTTTATTTCCTTTCTTGTTCTTTCTGTCTTCCTGACTACTTTCTGACATTCTTTCCATCTTTCCTGTGTTTCTTTTTTTTCTAACCCCAAATGCATAAAACAAATAAAAGCTTTACAACGAATTTCTCGGTACTAAGGCGTCCAATAGAAAATAACATTATACAAGCAATTCGCTGCAGTTGGGGAAATGAAACATCGATTACTATTAAAAGAGGATAGGTATAGCACCCAAAATACAGAATACATTATATTCTATCGTCGCCTCCCCAAAACCGCAAAAATTTTAGCAAGAAGGCGGAACTAGTGTTAGCAGCACATCGTAAACGTACAACTTAGCGCTGAAGTAACGGAGCACGGGAGCTGTGGCGGAATTACATCGCAGATCCGCCTAGAAACGCTGAAGGGAAGCAACGAGTGGCGTTCTGGTGTTGCGTGCACCTTGCACCCCCGTACCTATTTAATAATAATTGTCTCTCAGCTGGATTGTCCGAATGCGCCTGACAGTTTTCAAAAGGCAGCGATTTTACTTAGAATGGCAGTTATCACACTGCCACTCACTGCGATCAGCGGCGACCGCTTCCGCTGCTTTTGAGTTTGAAGGAGCTACGTCCTTGGAAGCGCGCCTTGTTTTCACGTATTGAGTTCAGCCTGCCATCGATGTCTTCGTCGCGGGCCGCATAGTGTTGCCTGCCTATAATGCGAAATTTTTGTGGGCACAAGCATTTTTATTTACGTTTCTTCCAAACACTCCTGCATTAATTAGGGAGAGTCATTACTTAGGAGGCAACAAGGCAACCCATAATAAAAGAAAGATCTCTGAAGCAGCTAGGATTCCTTACAAAAACAAATGACTAATCTCAAACATTTATTCCTAGTTTCTGGAAGCTATTTTGCGAAGGTACATATCGTTTTCGGTTTATTGGTACTATATAACAAAGGTGGCAAATAATACAATGCCACCCTTGGGGATGCGGCGCTGTATTGCGCGTAACAAGGCACGTTTTCACGAGCGTAGCTTTCTCGGACTCCAAAGCGGCGATTTTGTCGCTGCTGAATTCGGCCAGCGGCAATGTAACCAACGTCATTATAAGCCAAGCGCTGCACCTTGAAAACTTGCACGCGGGGTGAGACACACAAGCAGAGCGACGATTAAGCATCATCAGATAGGCGGTGGGGGAGTGCGCACGCATCCCCAGAACGCAGCTGGTTGCTTCTCGTCGGCGTTTATAGGTGGCGCCGAGATGCAATTCGCCCACCGCTACCATGCTCCGTTTACGTCTGCGCGGACATGTACATAATAAATGTCCGACCATTGCTTCTCCCTTTATATACACGCAATAGACAAACTTAAACACCATTGGATATGAAAACATTCAGGCGTTTCACTTATAAAATATTACTTTTTGTATCAGCATGGCGAAGTACAGTCTTTTTTTCTTGCGGCGCCTAACTGTTCAACGTTTTTGCAAGCAGATATGTTGTCCATGGGCAAAACGTGATGTCACTTCGTCGTTTATTGGCGTATTTTGCGTGTATTGTCCATTTTATGATTCAGTAATTTTTTACCTGCGTTAAAGTCTTCCAAGGGTTTTCCTGGCGCACGTCATATTACGACATAAAACTAAAGGAATCTCCTTGAACCTTCCCATTTGTAACTTGTTTGTATCCACGCCATTCCGCAAAGAAAACGTATTTTTGCAACAGCCTTGCTCCATCTTGTTGTAGTATAACAAAATTGAGCAGGTAGTCTTCGTAGAAGTGGTTTTAGATAACAAAAAAACGTTTCAACAATGAATAACGACAAGTCACAATATGGATTCAATTCTCAAGCTCCTCATGGCGGTCTGGAGTGGTAATAAAGCCTGTTACATTTATGTTAGTTCTAACGAATCTATACCTATAAAAAGAAGTGCCCGACTGACTGACTGACTGACTCATCAACGCCCAGCCAAAACTGTTAGACCTAGAGACTGGAAATTTCACGAGTTTATTTGCGTCATTGCGTAGGTGCTCAATAACGGGAGTTTTTCAGAAATTGCCCTCCTAACCGAAGAAAAGGGCGAAATTGTGGTTTCGCGAATTCGCAATTTTCTCGGTAACCCATTCACATCTCGAAGCGCTTTTTGCTGGTATAAGTAGCCCTTAAGAATACCTATAAAGTAGTTTTTGGATTTCGCCCTAACCTACACCAACGAGATGATTCCGCATTCTGGAACGAAAATGGTGTTCCTAAAGATTTTCAAATAAATCTTGCACCGATTCAGTAATCCAGCTGATTTTTGCTAGAATATGCTACTCATACAAATGCACAGCACCGTTTTTAAGGATTTCGCTCTGCGACACCGCTTAAGGGTCAAATTGTTTTTTACAAATGACACGGCTGATGAGCCAAAAAGGCCCGACAGGTTATGTACACGTCTAGCCAAACTGCTCTTTTAAACGGCTACAGATTGCAAGGGCACATTCTGATTACGGTGTTGGAGGTAAATATTTCTTAAAATTTTAAAAACTCCACAATGGAGAGAGAGAAAAGCGGTAAAATAGTTTTTCAGATAATAATTTTTTTACCGCCCGCCATCTGAGGTATCGAACTGATTTTCGTTGGGATAGGCAACTTACTCACGTATCTCAACACTGTTATACAAGATTTTTCAATGACACCCTCCCGATAGAGGCAAGCGGGATTTTGGGAAAACACCGTGTTTTTACACTTTTGTAAATAACCACCCAGCCAGTTGATATCTCCCATTCGTTCTTTCTTGAAAATGCTGCCCATTTAATTGTTCAAAAACCACTTTCACGATTTTGTCCTAACATGCGGATAAGAAGGCCAGCGAGATTTTTTATTCTCCATTCTTTTGGACGTAAAATTCAGTTGAGTTTTCCCGTGTTCGCGGTCGCCATCTGTTGACACCTTCGGCAACTACGCGTCTCCCGTAGGAGCAGGTGTCATCTATACGTATAAAAAGAAGTGCCCGACTGACTGACTGACTGACTCATCAACGCCCAGCCAAAACTGTTAGACCTAGAGACTTGAAATTTCACAAGTTTATTTGCGTCATTGAGTAGGTGCTCAATAACGGGAGTTTTTCAAAAATTGCCCTCCTAACTGAAGAAAAGGGCGAAATTGTGGTTTCGCGAATTTGTGATTTTCTCGGTAACCCATTCACATATCGAAGCGCTTTTTGCTGGTATAAGTAGCCCTTAAGAATACCTATAAAGTAGCTTTTGGATTTCGCCCTAACCTACACCAACGAGATGATTCCGCATTCCGGAACAAAAATGGTGTTCCTAAAGATTCTCAAATAAATCTTGCACCGATTTAGTAATCCAACTGATTTTTGCTAGAATATGTTACTCATACAAATGCACAGAACCGTTTTAAGGATTCCGCTCTGGGACGCCGCTTAAGGGTCAAATTGTTTTTTACAAATAACACGGCTGATGAGCCAAAAAGGCCTGATAGGTTATGTGCACGTCTAGCCAAACTGCTCTTTCAAACGGCTACTGATTGCAAGGGCACATTCTGATTACAGTGTTGGAGGTCAATATTTCTTAAAATTTTAAAACTTCCACCATGGAGAGAGTGAAAAGCGGTAAAATAGTTTTTCAGATATTAATTTTTTTACCGCCCGCCATCTGAGATATCGAACTGATTTCCCTTGGGATAGGCAACTTACTCACGTATCTCAACACTGTTATACAAGATTTTTCAATGACACCCTCCCGATAGAGGCAAGCGGGATTTCGGGAAAACACCGTTCCTAAAGATTCTCAAATAAATCTTTCACCGATTCAGTAATCCAACTGATTTTTGCTAGAATATGTTACTCATACAAATGGACAAAACCGTTTTGAAGGATTCCGCTCTGCGACGCCACTTAAGAGGGTTCAGCAGTGCCGGCCTCCCGTAGACAATACATGGACACTTTCAGAAGCCATAGCGCGCCTAATCTTTGGCCTAACCCTATGGGGTTGGAATCAACTTTTTCCTCTTTCAAAAAGGGGGGGAATGTTGCAGACAGATTTTTAAACTGGGATCTCGTTTTTTTACAAACGAGTAAGAAATATGAGCAAAAACATGGGTTTTCGGGGTGCCTGTGTTTCTGCACGCCGCATTGAAAAAAATCTCCCAATATCGAAATTCTGTTCGCAACATTCCCTCCGTTTGGCTCTTCTTATTGCATGCATGACGGTAGAATTCTTCTGAGGCGAATAGTTTTAGCGCTAGGCTTTCTGAAAGTTCCGCAGCTCGAGAACGCTCGCAATCAAATTTCCCACTCTTGGTAGTGGCTCCCTCTTTCGTAATCAGGAGGAAACATTAGGCTCTACCACTCACCGCGTACACGCTATGGTATTGCTATGTTACTGCGCGGATAGCCGGACGTTTGGGCGTTTGGGCTTATGCGGCATGCGCGCGGAAGAGCGAAGATGAGTTTGCCGCCACTCCTGCGAATGACACCACCGCTTTGATTGCAACTATGCATTGCAGCGTCATCTCTTGCGAGCCGGGTTCCACGCTTATCAGCGCGCGGGCAAGGACAAGGTTAAACCGATGGCGTTGGTCGAACTGGGGAATATTTTGCTTTTTCACCGAACGACGGCTTGATTCCGCAGTAATGCTGTTTAGTTTTTTTATTAGTAAACTTTGAGCCGTAGCAAAGACGAAGCGCTTGCTCGAAGTGACGCGACCTCAAATCTTGCCGATGAAGCTGTTGCTTGTGTCCATTGCATAATGGCGGTGTCACGGTGCAAAAAAATTCCCCGCATTTCCCCGAGGGGAAGAATGTGAAAGTGCGAATGCACGAGTTGAATTTGCGCGGTTCGGTAATGTTCGCGAAAGAGAGATCACACACACACACACAACTACAAAGAAAGAACGATGCATTTATTCACAGACACCTACTGGTGCTGTCGTTGTACTTGATTGCTAGAGCGGATCTCAGCTTTGAAA